>NW_024704764.1:8968646-9023685 GCF_018977255.1 Callorhinchus milii
TGCCCTGAATACCTGGAAACCTGCTGTCATTACGTCTTATCGCCTCGCATCTCTCCGCCTCAGAAACCACACATCCAGTCCGAGGCACGGTCTTAATCATATAATAACAGTAACGACAGCAACAAATTACGTTCACATAGAGCGCCTTTCACGTCGGGAGGACATCCCAAAGGCGCTGAAATCATCCCGGCATTTGATACAACGCCCCGTCACTCTTTTACTAACGCATGATGATGAGAATAATGATCACTATAATAATAATTATCATCATTATAACAATAATAATCCTTGCTTTTGATGTCGCGCCTTATCACGGCTTCGGGAACGTCTCAAAGCGCTTCGCAGGGTCCACTGTGAAGCGAAGCGACTGCGCATTCGTGGGCGAGACACGGCGGCCGATTGCGCCCGGCGGAGTCCCCCGCAAACAGGCGTGGGTTTAGATCTAAGCATTTCCGGGTCGCTACCCTGCGCGAGGGGCTGCTTTATAAGTGCAAGTTGTTGTTGTCATTGAGAGTGGTTTGAACTGGCGTCTGGTTCGGGATAGGAAAGGGTTAAGATCCAACTTTTCGGCTAAAAGCTCCAGGCTGGGATCGGGGCAGATTGGTTCCATGTGCCCAGCCCTCACCCTTACCCCCACCCCACCCCCCACCCCCCACCCCCCACCCACCCCGCCCGCAGACCACCGAGGCTTGTCACTACACGAACCACTCGTAAGGTAGTTACGCTGGTTATGGAAACTGAGGGCAAAATGGGGAGAGGAGGAGGTTTACTGGTGTTTTGATGGCAATGTGAGTGTGTGTGTGTGTGGGGGGGGGGGGTGGGGGTGGGGGGGTGGGCGAGAGGGAGGGAGGGGGTAGGATTGCAGCGTTTATAGGAAATCTTGGATCACCGGCAAAGTAGGAATTCTCTGCGTCTGGCATTCATTTTCAAACATGTTATGTTCTTTTCCAGGGATTTCATTCCCCCCCCCCCATCCCTCCACCCCCCACCCCCAACTCCCCCAAAGCCCCAAGGGTCACTATCAGTGCTTCCCCGTCAGACACGGATGAGCCATGTCAAGCACACATTCCTTCTGTGTGCGCGTGTGTGTGTGCGTGTTGGGTGGGGGGGGCAGTGGGAGGGGTGAGAAAGGGGCTTCCGTGTGCACAAAGCCCTTCGTGGGATCTTTTTTGCTGGCGGGAGGGGGAGTGGGTGGGGGGGGGGAGAACAGGAAAAAAAGGGACATTTTATGGATTTGATGTGTTGGTTAATAGATATCTTGTGATGTGACATTTTTTCACTTGAGTATCTATTGATCTGTCAACCGGGGGCTATGATTTTCATTCTCCCCCCCACCCCCACCCCGCCCAGCCCCAACCCACCCCCATCACTTCACAGCACCCCCCCACCCCTCCCCGAGGAATACTGGGGCAGCAGGAATTGCGGAAGTATAAGACGATCCTTCCATTCGATCCAACGTCTCATCACGTCTTCGAAACGTCTCAAAGCGCTTCACAGGATAATACACCGTAAAGTGTGGTGACTGTATATTTCGGGGCGAAACGCGGCAGCCGATTGCGCACAGCGACGCCCCCGCAAACAGTCGCGGATTGAGCGACCAAATTATTATGAAGCGCTTTGGGACGTCCTCCCGACGTGAAAAGCGCTATATCAAATGCAAGGATTATTATTATTATTATTATTATTTTTGGGGGGTGGGTGGGGTGGGGTAGGGGGGGCGCGAAATTGAATCTAGGCCGGCTTAAACCCTTTGTGCCACTACAACAACCAAAACGAAACCCAAATTAGATGAAGTTGAGGCGAGCGACTGTAAGGTATAAACCGGAAAAAACAGGTGGGGGGGGGGTGGGGGGGTGGGAACGTTCGGGGGAATTTTGAATGTTGTTGACTCCGAGGCTTGGGATGGAAGCTCCACCATTACGGAGCCACGAGAAACAGACGAAGGGTCAAATATTTGAGGAATGTTTCCCTGCGGTTCAATTCTCTGAGGAGGAAGTCCATCTGCGGAAAGGCCCAATTCCCTTCGTCTCACGCCTTCTCTCTCCCTCACCCCAGTACACCCCAGGATTGTTGGCCAGTACACTCGGGGAGAAGCTCCCTTCTCGTTTCAAACAGGGTCACGGATACTTTGACGTCCACTTGAACAGGCGGACGGCATTTCGGTTTAACTGAGAACCAGGGAATGGGTCAGAGGTGGAAAGGGCTTTGTAACCAAACAACCTTATGTCAACTAAACCCCCTGTTTAGATGGAAGAACAACATCAATGGCCAGTAAACTAGAATCCAAATAGCCAGCATTATTTTCCTTCTAAATATAAAATACTGGTTGCGTTCAGTTGCGAATCACATCCTAACAGCTATATATACACTCACACACACACACACACACACACACCAGGTTGACAACTGCCTTGGAGGGTGATCTTAAGGGTTCAGGGGAATAGGTAGATAAGTGTCATTGCTGTATGCAGTGTAGTTCCACATCCTTCCACAGTGTATTTTGTGCCCTTTCCATCTCCTCCCAACATCCCCTCTCCCCACCTCCCTCCCTCCCTCCCTCCCTCCCTCAGGGAAAGCATAAAATGTCAATAAACATTCATCGCACGGAATTTGTTCTCTCCCAACCGGAAAACCGCAGCACAAATACTTGTTTGCACACATTTACGCAACGCTGGCTGCTCCCAAGATTGTTTTTTTTATATATAAGGCAGTAAAGAGTTATAAAGTCTAAAGTTGTTGATTTGCCCAACATTGCGATCGTTTGTCATGTTCCATAACACGTTCCTTTTGCGCTAATTCACACAAGGAATGTTTGTGAAAGTCGGGCCCTACCTTTAACCCTACCCTATCACCACCATCACCATCATCATCATCATCATCATCATCATTGTAATTGATGTAGAACATTGCGAATCACTTTACGGCATTTTATATAACTTGCGCATTTCACAGTCACGAAGCTTGACGGTTAATCACTCGAGAGCACTTTGAGACGTTAGACCTTGTAGGTCAACTGTAAGGCTTATAAACACTTATTTCAGTCAGTTTACACACATCAACGTCCCACAGACAGCCTTGAGGTGAATGTTATCTGGGAGAACTTCAGTGAGGACACCGAGAGAAAGTCCCTGCACTTTTCCAGCGCCTCTACGCAATCTTTAATGCCTCCCTGAACAGGACGTGGGTTTAACGTCTCACCCGATGGATAGCACCTCTGACAGTTCAGTGTTTCCCAGTTCTATTTCCATATGGACACCATATGCAGTCCTGTAGCTCAGTGGTTAGAGCACTCGCCTCGCAAAGCGAGAGGACCTGGGTTTGGTTTCCCGGTCAGGGCAAATTGTTGGGCAAGTTTCCTCACTCCGCGCGCACGCCTCGGTTTCCTCGCCGTAAGTAGGAACCTGTTGGTATTCGATTGGCGCATCGCCTTCCGGGGGAGAATAATAAAAATAATAACTCGGTCACTCAATCTATGACTGTTTGTGGGGACACTGCTGTGCGCAATCGGCTGCCGCGCTTCGCCCACAAAATATACAGTCACTCCACTTTATAGTATATTCTGTGAAGCGCTTCGAGACGTCTCGAAGACGTGGATAAGACGCGATATCAAATGCAAGGATTATTATTATGATGACTATTATTTTCCCCTTCCTCCCTGAGGGCACTTGACTCCTTTTTGCATTCTGCGGAGGGAGTGTGTTCCTCAGGCGCACTCCCTCCACCCCCTTACCCCCTACTCTCGTGGGGGCAGGAGATATAACTCTGGGGGCATCACAGCTGGGACTCAATTCTGTCCTCCCTTCCAATGGGGGAACTTGGGAATGTGCGTGTGGATGGCGGGGGTGTCCCTGGCTGATTTTATTTCCCTCCTTAGCCCAGGGGACACTGAAGCTAATTGTAGCCCCGACTACTGTTGCTAACTCCAGCTGAGGTCAGTTCCAATGAGCTTCCCTTTGCTCGGAAAACAACCGAATGTTCGGAAAGACGTATCTCAAATCTCTTTAGTGATTTGGATCCAACTTCCTGTCCCGTGATTTGTTGTGGCTGCTGTTTCCCATCGTTGCCCATTAAACCTCGCAAGTGGCCCGATTAGATCAGGGCCGACAATGCAAAGATTTCCTGCCCTGTGGTATTAAGTATGTCTCTCGACTGATCGCATGGACCAATGTTTTGCAATTCCACTTTGTTGTGCATACACAGGTCAGGCCAGGTCCAGGTCAGGTCAAGTCTACCTCCCCTCCTCATAAAATGGCCTGAGCGCAACACAAACCACATCGAAACAACAACAACAGAAGCAACGAATGTCATTCACACAGTGCCTTTCACGTCAGGAGGACGTCCCAAGGCACTGGATACTCAAGGATTTGGACCCGAGCTGAGAGATTGGGATCAGGGAGAGTGGAAGACAGGGAGAGGGAGGGGTGGGATGGAGACCTTAGGTCCATTGAAGAAGAGATTCTTGAGACATGCCTTGAAGGAGGCGAGGGAGGGAGAGAGGGAGGGAGGGAGCGAGGCGAAGGGACTGTGGAATGCAGTTCCAAAGGGTGGGGACGGAGGGACATGTAATGAAGGGCTCTGGTGTTAGCCACCAATGAAAGCCATTGGTCCAACAGAGCACGCTGATCATTTTCAGGTTTTATTTCACGTTTGCTGTGTTTTTTATTGTCTCTTTTCTCTCCATCTCTCGTCCGACCATCTTCTCTGGAAACCCTGGTCCACGAGCTCCCTCTCAAGGCCAACTCAGAAACTGAAGCAGGGGAGTCTCTCTCTCTGCGTCCTGGCCGACACTCTCCTCAAATTAAATTGGTCGCTCGCTTCATGTCTGTTTTGCGGGACATCCCTGTGAACAAATTGGCTGCCGTGTTTCGCCTACAAACCGCACAGTCATTACGCTTTACAGTAAACCCTGTAGTTTCAATCTGCAAAAGAAATCGATGCAATAATAATCCTCATTCACTCACTCATTCACTCAACAACTCACTCAATAACTTGCATTTGATACAGTGCCTTATCACGTCCTTCAAGACGTCTCAAAGCGTTTTACAGAATATACTGTAAATTGATTTGACTGTACGTTTTGTGGTTAAGTTATTGAGTGAAACAATGAGTGAACGAGTGAGTGAGTTATTAAGTCAATGAGTGAATAAGCCATTGAGTCAGTGAGTGAGTATTGAGTAAGTTATTAAGTGAGTTATTGAGTGGAATGAGCGAGTGATTGAATGAGTGTGTGAGTTAGAGTGAGTTATTGAGTGAATGAGTGAGTTATTGAGTGAGTTATTCAGCGAATGAGTTATTGATTGTCTGAGTAAGTTATTGAGTGTGAATGAGTGATTGAATGTGTGAATGAATGAGTGAGTGATTGAGTGAATGAATGAGTGAGTGATTGAGTGAGTGAGTGAGTGTGTGAATGAATGAATGAGTAAGTGAGTGAGTGTGTGAATGAATGAGTGAGTGATTGAATGTGTGAATGAATGAGTGAGTGATTGAGTGAGTGAGTGTGTGAATGAATGAGTGATTGAATGTGTGAATGAATGAGTGAGTGATTGAGTGAGTGAGTGTGTGAATGAATGAGTGATTGAATGTGTGAATGAATGAGTGAGTGATTGAGTGAATGAGTGAGTGAGTGAGAGTGACTGGTGTCACCCAGTGGGACTATCCTGACAGTCAGTGAGTGGGTGGGAACCTTTGTTGGGCGGACACTCTGTCCGGGAGCTGCGGGTGCGGGGGGGCGGGACCGGAAGGGGAGGTTGGCCGCACCCGCCGCCTGTCGCGGCGCCGCCATGAGCTTCCCGTGGCCCTGGCAGTACAACTTCCCGCCTTTCTTCACGTAAGCGGCGGCTCGGTCCCCCCCCACACCCCCCTCACACCCCCCCCACCACACACCCCTCCCCCACCCCCCTCCCACACACACACCGGGGGTCACCGGGGCCGCGGGGATTGCGGCCTCCGGGGGCGGTCTCTGTCAGGGCCTCGGGGTGGCCTGGACTGTCAGGGCCCGGAGTCGGTGCTCACTGGGCGGGAGCATCAGCCACGGCCACAGCGCCCCCCACCACCACCCCCACACCGGTCACTACAGGGGTCAGCATTCAACCACAAGGGTGTGTGGGGGGGGGGGGGGATGGGGGGTGTGTGGGGGGGAATGGGGGTGTGTGGGAGGGGGAATGGGGTGTGTGAGGGGGGAATGGGGGTGTGTGGGAGGGGGGAATGGGGGTGTGTGTGGGGGGGAATGGGGGTGTGTGTGGGGGGGGAATGGGGGTGTGTGGGGGGGGGGGGGGAATGGGGGTGTGTGTGGGGGAGGGAGGTGTGTGTGTGGGGGGGGGGGAATGGGGGTGTGTGTGAGAGGGGAATGGGGGTGTGTGAGGGGGAATGGGGGTGTGTGTGAGGGGGGAGGGAAAGAGGTTGTTGGGGGGTGGGGGGGTCCCAGAAAGTTGCCGACTGTCCCATTTTAGTCTCTGGAGCCCCCGGAGACGCTGCCCCGCGTGAATATACTAATAACGATGATAACCCTCGCGCTTGACACGTGTGCCGCGAGGATTATTATTATTATATTATTATTATTATTCACATTACACGGCGGCTTCGCTTTTATCGCGCCGTCCGCACGTCTCAAAGGCGCTTCACGCGCTACACTTGACGAGCGAATCGGCGTTTACGGGCCGGGGCGCCTCACGCAAATGCCTTTCGCCCACAAAACGCACAGTCGCCACACTTTACGGCGCGTCCCGCGAAGGGCTCGGGAGACGTCTGGACGACGTGGCGAAGCGCCGGGTCAAACGCGAGGACGACGATGATGATGATGATGATTATTGTTGATGCTCTTCTTAGATTAATTTCCGTGGCTGTGATCTGTCTGCGTCTGAGGGGCGTTGACCCTCTTTTGCAGTGGTTGATTGCCTGTTTTCCCCTTTCTCCCCCCCCCCCCCCCTCCCCCCCCGACAGACTCCAGCCCAACGTGAACACGCAGCACAAGCAGCTGGCGGCATGGTGCTCGGTGGTGCTCGCCTATTTTCGGTATCACAAGCTTCACCAGCTCGACGTGCTGGAGGCCCAGGAGAGCCAGCTGTTCAACAACAAGAGGATCCAGCGTATCCTTGACCCCGCCTCGTTTACCAGCCCGCTCTCTGCTAGAGCAGGAAGGCAGGCAGTTGGGTAGACGGATAATAATAATGCTAATAACAATTAATAGTAATACCAGCGTTCGTTGCTCCCACCAGACACGCAGCCAATTCACTTGACAGTGTATTCTATGCAAAAAAAAATGGGACTGTTTTCTCTGTTTCATCGACGTCGCTCGTCTGAACAACCGCTTGAGGTCAAAGCTGACACTTGGCTGACACTCGCTCTGGTGAAAAAGTACTTTCATTGTAAATTCTGTTTTGTGGCCCGTTTTTCCACGTTCCTGTGGGCGGTGCTATCTCAGCAAATCTGTGTCTCTCGTTTCAGTTCGTTAAACCTTGTACCCCAGAACAAAAATTGCAAGAGGAAGTATCGTATTTCCCTCCTGTTTTGACTAGATGGCAAATGATTCCCTTTGCTCCTGGATTGCTGATGATAATAGCGCCTGCATTTGATGCAGCACCTTATCAAGCCACACGACGTCTCAAAGCGCTTCACAGAATATGCTGTAAGGTGAATCGACTGTATTTTGTGGGTAAATACAGTCATGGACAATGAGTGAGTGAGTGAGTTAATGAGTGAACCAGTGAGTGAGTTATGAGTTAGACAATAGGTGAGAAAAGTAGTTGAATGAGTGAGACATTGAGTGAGTGAGTGAATTATTGGGTGAGTGAATTATTGGGTGAGTGAATCAGTGAGTGAGTGATTGTCACTGGACAGCGCTGTTTTGTTAGGAAAACCGTTCTTGCCCCAGTGCCAGGATTTCCTTAACCCCCAACATACAGGGAAACTCTCCACAGAGGCTATCCAGGTGGTGTTGGAAGATCTCAGGAAAAAGGGTTGGTGCCTTGTATTTTGTGGCTGACTATAACTGGAGCTGTGGTGGTGAAATAATAATAATAATAATCGCTGCATTTGATACAGCGCCTTGTCACGTCTTCAAGTTCTTCTCAAAGCGCTTGACAGAATATACTGTAAAGTGAATCGACTGTATATTTTGTGGGTGAAACGCGGCAGCCAATTGCGCACAGCAGTTTCCCACATTAAGCGACCAATTTACTATTTTCCTTTTTTTGAAGGAATTATTACCCCCCGGAAAAGGGATCCGCCAATCGACTAACAACCGGGTTCCTACTTACCGCTAGGTTAACAGAGGCGCATGGAGTAAGGTCTCTCGCTTGTGAGACGAGTGCTCCAACCACTGAGCTACAGGTTGCTCCACACACTCCCCAAATGTCCTTTAGAGACTTCGGAATATCAATACACTGCATGTTTACTCCAGTTTTCTCCCCACTTGTCTCCAGAAAGACTGAGTTCCTACCGATGTGAAAGGCACTGTACAAATGTAGTTTGTTGTTGTTGCTCAACCCGTGTGCGCACACACACCCACATGCGTACACCCGCCCACGCACAGGCAAATAAGATTCGATAAGTCACGGTTTCTCCGGATTGCGGGATTTCCGTCATTCGAAGCACTTTAGTTTTTTTAATTCCTGTATTTTTTTTTTTACACGATTTTAAAAGAAAAAAGAGAAATCGTGAGTGGGGTCGAGCTTCGAGGGTTGGATTTTTCTGATCGTTTTTTTGCTTGGGTTTCAGGAAACTTAGAGTGGATCGACAAAAATAAGACCCGGTGTCTGATCATGTGGAGGAGACCAGAGGAGTGGGGGAAGCTGGTGTATCAGTGGGTAAGAATCCACTTGGTTATACATCACTTCCCAGTACACAACACACTCCCCAATTACAGTCAACTTCTGATAACTCGACCCTGGCTTAACTTGTCACTTACCACTTAACTCAGGCAGGGTGGGGTCCAACCTTTTGGATGGTGAGGTGACGGGTGCGCTATTTCAGATATGTCGATGGGTCACATAAGCAATATTTTTGTGTTTCCCTTCTGGAAACGTAACATAACATCAATTCACTTCACAGTGTATTCTGTGAAGCGCTTCGAGATGCCTCAAAGATGTGATAAGGCACTGTATCAAACGCGAGGATCATTATTATTATTTTCGTGGGGGTAGATTCTTGGAGTGCTGAAGACAGAAAGAGGGAAGGCGGGGAGGGGGGCAAGACGGATGGGTTGAGGAAGAGAAGTCTGTAATGGCCGCTTCAAAACAAAGGGAAATTATTATGTACGGGTTATGGAGGGAGCGGGTGGGCCAGATGAGAGGGAGGGGGCAAGGGAATCGGCAACTCTCTGAATATTTAATATTAATAAATAATATAATGTCTCGTATCGTTCACAGGTTTCAAAGAATGGCATGACCAACTCTGTGTTTACACTGTATGAGCTCTCAAATGGAGACGACACAGAAGGGGAGGGTAAGTGCTCACCTCCCTAACGCACAGTCACTACACTTTACACAGAATAACCCGTGAAGCCCTTTGAGACGTCCTTCACGCCTGAACGCTTGACAGTGGGCGAACCTGACGCCGAGCCGGGGGGAGGGGAAGGCGACCGTAAGCACGGTCGAAGAGGCAGGTCTCGAGATGTGATCTGAAATTGGGGAAAGGGGGGAGAAAGCTGGAGGGATTGAGGACGAGAGTTTTCGGGGCGCAACGGCTGAAAGCACGGCCGCCGGTAGTGGGGGGACGAGGGACAAGCAGGAGGCCGGAGGCAGTGGGTGGTGGCACGGGGAATAAGCAGGTCGGAGAGGTTAGGCCAGACTCCTGGGGAGAGAAGTGTCGCTGCACAAACTGACAGGTGGGAAAAACCGTCAAAAGGAAAGGGAACGCAAGTTACCAACGTGGGGAATGTTTCCAAGTCCAATTACGTTTACAAAGGAGCTTTATCTGAAACCCTAGGGGGAGGAAATGACTCGGTGGCTCGCGCATTGTTTGCAGGCGCCTGATTCCTCCCTACTGTGCTGCGTACCGCCCGCCAGGAGAAGCGGCGAGAACCTGAGCTCGTTCTTGTCTTGCAGAGTTCCACGGCCTGGAAGAGTGGCTGCTGATTCGAGCGTTGCAAGCTTTGCAGTCGGAGCACAAGGCAGAGATCATCAGCCTGAACGACAGCAAAGGCGTTAAGTTCTTCTGATCTCTTCCCCCCCCCCTCCCTCTCCCCCCTCCCACCCCACTCCCTGGTCTGGCCACAGCCAGAGAGACACATGGACTGATTACGATCAAGCTCTAACCGAGCCCCAACCCCCCCGATGAGGGAGCGGTTCAGATTTACACAAATACCACACGACCTTAGCCCCCACCATCCCACCCATCACCAGCTCCCTGTCTGCTCTGCACTGCAGCCCCGGTCTCCGCTGTTTATTTAGTCTTAATCCAATTCGCCTTCCCTCTCCGGAGTTTAAAGATGAATGTAATTAATTGATGGCTGTGCTGTACCAGGCCGGGCGGGGGCCGAGATCGATCGGCGCAGGATGTTTACCCAAAGTGGGAGCCTGGTTTGAGAGGTTAGACCGGGGATTGCGGACTGAGAATTTCCCCGTAATATTCGAAATGCGCAGCCTACAAAAACACACACACGCCACTGCACTTCACAGCCATTCCTGCCTGAGCGAGCTGTCTTTCCTGACGTGAAAGGTGCTATGACGAAAACGAGGATTATTACACGTAAATCGGCGTGCTTTCTGTGCAGAATTTCCTTCCGATGGCACAAGAGACATGGCCCGTTATGCACGCGCGCGATAGACCGAAGCCGTCTGGAGCTCGGCCTCTGGTCTGGGGGCACCTTGGAACATTGGGCGAAAAAAAAGATCATTTCCCTGCTGGTCTCGGGAAATATCTGCTTTCCACGGAGGAGCCTAAGCTTTCGGTTGGGGGTTTGCCACCAGATAGCGTCTGAAGACGTCCCAACCAGGATATCGAGGGTGTGAAGGAACATAGAAGCGTCTCTGCTGGAATGCCTGAGAGTTCAGCTGAGATAGAGATTGAATAGCAAGGTAGATAGCTCTGGGAATTCTTGACAACAGTTGCTTTCTCGGGGTGGGGTGGGGGGTAATCATTTTCCAGGGGGTGAAATAAATGTGGTCACTCACTCCGTGACTTTGTGGGACGCTGCTGTGCGCAATTGGCTGTCGCGTTAGGCCAACAAGATTCACTCCACTTCTTCGCAGTGTATCCTGTGAAGCGCTTTGAACCTTCTCGACGGGCCCGTGTCAAAACGCGGCGATGATTATTCCCGTCGATAGTGTTTCACGTTGGGAGGAACGTCTCAACGCGCTTTGCGGGATTTTAGCTGCGAGGCGCAGCGAACGCGTGTGTTTCCGCGGACGGAAAAACGCCGACGTCCAGAGCGCACGTCTCTTGCTTCTTAACCGTCTGCGCTGCCTCTGGCTGCTGAGCTTTACGGCTCTCGCGGGCCGTGACCTTTTAACGGAGGGCGGGGGAGCTGATGGCTCTCGTTTGGAATGTGCGAGCCGGTCCGTGCAGATTGGGTCTTTTGTTTAAACGCCTTGTTTCTGTGTGGGAATCCCACACGCCCTCTCCGACTTGCGGCTCAGACCTGAATGCATTGAATTCATCTCCAGAACAATGAGTGAACTCTGCACAATATTTTTGTTTGCCTCCCGAGCGAGCGAGCAAACCCGCATCGGGTTGTGGAGCGTCGAAGCAATCTCTTTTTGTTGGTGCTTTCGCTCAAATTAACCTCACGTAGCAATGTGAGACGTCCCAATGACGTGATAAGGCGTTATATCCAATTCATATTATTATTATTACATAAATTTGGTTTGGAGACTCGAGCTCGCCGACGGGGTTTCCACTCGAGTCAGACACTCGGTTTAGCCGGAAACCCAAAGTATTTTTTTTTAATATAAAAAAAGAGAACGCAACGGGGCGTTATATAACACCGCCTCGGAAACGTTTTGCGCTCGGGCTTCGCTACGGTCGAGGCGTTTGGAGCCCAGCGGCTGCCGTTGCTCAAGATTCCCGGCGTCATCCGGCCAACGCCGAGTGGCTGTTGTCATTTGTGGGTTGGCTGAGACTCAGTCACCCTCCCATCTTGCGATCTGTTCACTGGATGCTTTAGCGTTACCCCCCCCCGCCCACCCCCACCGTGTTGCTAAAGCATTCAGACTCAGCGCGTGTGACCGTGGCATAAGGACACTGCTGGCTGGGGGTGGGGGGAGTGCTATCACAACAGCGAGGTGTTGCCGCGCAGGTCAAAGGCGCTCCAGGTAGAGTGGTCGTTTGGGTTTTTTTTTCTCTGAATGATACAGCCCCCAATCTGTACTTTGTTGTTCGCACCACTCCCTCGGTGTTGCATTGAAGATCAAAATAAAGCCAACGCTGGTTCCGTTTTTGTTGAGGCTTTCGTGGGGTTTGCTGCACGAAATACTGCTGATTGGTGAAATATAAATGTGGGTGAGTGGGGTGGGGGTGGGTGGGGGGGGGTGTGGAGACAGCAGAGAGGCGCACACAAAAAATTCTAAAGCAACAAAATTCAAGATCTATTTAAACTTACTTAGGGCAGCTGCGGGCCAGCCTGGCACAGTGTACGCCCTCCTGCCGCCCGAGTCAGAAGTTTGTGGGTTCGTGCCCCCACGTCAGGACTTGGAATCGCAGAGGTGCCGTCCTTCGGAGGGGACGTTAAGCCGAGGTCCCGCCGTCTGTGACCGTTGGGACGGACGTTAAAGGTCCCGCGGCGCTATTCAAAAAAGAGCAGGGGGTTTTCTCTTTACAAGTGCCCTGGCCAGAAATCACCCCCCCCCCCCCCCCCAAATTAAATAGAATCGGTCACTCACTCCACGGCCGTTTGTGGGATGTTGCCTCCAAATTGTCTGCCACGTTTCACCCCACAAAATATTGTCAACACGGTGTGTCCCGTGACGTCTCAATGACGTGATAAGGCGCTGTATCGAATGTAAGGATTATTTATTATTGTTCTGCCAGCGGCACTCATTGCACGTCAGTCTGACTTTCATTAAATAGTTGACCGTGAGCCCATGGTTGGACGTTGACGATACTTTAAGCTTGTGAGGTCTGCGTCCCGTGGGTGTAACCGGAGCCTCAGCGGGAGCGACGGGAGACAGTTCGCCAGGAGCTGGAGATACAAAACCAGATGCAAAACAAGCAGTTAAGTGTTAAGACAAAGCGCAAAAGCTGTTGTGAGTGCACACTGAGGACAGTCACACCATGAGGAGGGAGAGGAAGGGCAAAGCAACTATCCAGAAGGTCAATAAACAGCGATTGAGTGATTGATTGAATGAAGTGGCCACAAGAGGGGGAGTTTGCCTGCGTCTGGGTAGCAACTCCTTAAAAATGCGCCCTCCGCAACCCTCCCATAAAAAGGAGAAACTGAACGATGGTTCAGACCCTTCGCAGTGGGACGTGTCAGATGCTGCCCCTGGTAAACTCAGTGAGGTGATCACACCAAAGATGGTTAGGGTTGGAGGGACGGGGAACTTGGTCTGTCAGGCTTGTGCGTTGAGACACAAAACCACAAGAGGGGGAGTTTGCACAACAACTCAGCACTGTGCTCAGGACGGTAAACATGCAAGGTTCGTTTAACCCTCTTATGCTCCATTCAGACCATGGCTGCACGCCTGTCATCGGAGCACGCAATTGTTCCCAAATTCCTCCCGTCGGATCAGAGTTAAAAGATTTGAGTTAAAGGATTTGATGCAGAACTTGGCTGGTGTCCTGAGGTATGTTCACAAAGGGACATCGAGGTGTGAGATTGCATTCGGTTCAGGTTACTTTGGGTTGAGGTTAATGGAAGACGGGCAACAAGAGATCAAATGGATGAATGGGCCGAGAGTAGAGAGCTCCAACGGGGAGAGAGCAAGGGAATGGGGTTCGAGTAGAGAGCGCCAGTGGGGAGAGAGCAAGGGAATGGGGTTCGAGTAGAGAGCTCCAGCGGGGAGAGAGCAAGGGAATGGGGTTCGAGTAGAGAGCTCCAGTGGGGGAGAGAGCGAGGGAATGAGGTTCGAGTAGAGAGCTCCAGTGGGGGAGAGAGCGAGGGAATGGGGTTCGAGTAGAGAGCTCCAGTGGGGGAGAGAGCGAGGGAATGGGGTTCGAGTAGAGAGCTCCAGTGGGGGAGCACAGACACGATGGGCGGAATTACCTGTTGGGCTGAATAAACATTTTAGGACTCCATGTCACCTCTTGATGTCCTGTTGCTCGGGGCAGGTTGATCAGACAGTCTGCTCTTGAGGCGCAGTACTGGCGTCGGCTCAAGTGGCTACAGAAAGAGCGCACACTCACCTTTTCCCAGGTGCGTCACAATGCAAACGGCTTCCACGAACATCCGCCTGACTCATTTTAATCTGGAAACGCACCCAGACTGTTGCTGCTTCGAACAATGACAGATCCTCTGTGATGATTAAAGTATAAGATTAGTTTCGCAGAACTTGTTTTTTTTTCTTCTTCTTCTTCCCAGAACTACGAACTGTTCACTCTGTTTGCAACCGAGCGTTTGTTCTCACTTAAATCGGTCGTAAGTAGCTGTCAGCGGGACGCCTGTTCGCCTGCAAAAGCACACAGTCACTACACTTTAAAACAAATCCCCCCCCCCACTCCCCGCGAAGCGCTTTGAGATGTCCTCTCGACATGAAAGGCGCTGTATCAAGCTACAGGGAACACTTATTTGAATTAATAGCAATAAAACAGCGCTAGGTCGAGACAACGGCAGCAAACGACGTTCACGCAGCACCTTCCGCTTCGGGAGGAAGTCCCAAGGCATGGGACCGTCGCACTTTGGGACCCGAGTTGGGGTGGGGGGACCAGGGTTTGGGGTCGAGATGTCTTCAGGCGCTTCACAGAAGATACACCGTAAAGCCGAGTGAGCGCGCATTTCGCGTAAGGAGAGCAAAGCGAAACCATGCCCCAAGTTCCGAAAGCCGAAATATTCCAAAATATCTACCGCGCCGGGGTTCGGGATACTTTTTTTTAATGACGAAATGCGCTTTGGATGTTGTTCTCGGGGCGTGCCTGGTTTGGCTCAGCTTGATAGCATTTCTGACGTGTAGTTCTGTGGCGAGTGGACGTGCAAATGTGGTGTTCGCTGTGCGAGCTGCTCGCTCTGATAAAGGAGAGGGTTTTTTTTTTCTGTTCGCTCGAACTCCATGTGCTTTGGGTTGGACAGGATTTAGGGTCTGGCTACGTGCCCTGGTCTGGGCTAGTCTGACCTGGCTCAGCTCAAGTGCCGCTGTCAATAAAGATTCATGTGAAGCTAGACGATGGTAATAATAATAATAATAATGATAATAATATCTAATAATAATAACTAACTAGCTAAATAAATAATGATAATTAATAACAATCCTCGCATTTGATACGGCGCCTTATCGCGCCGTTGAGACGTCTCGAAGCGCTTGACGGGAATACACCGTGAAGTGTAGTGACTGTGTATCTTGTGGGCGAAACAAGGCAGCCAATGGCACACAGCAGTGTCTCACAAGCAGAGGGAGAGACAGACCGACTGACTGACTCACTGACTCACTGACTGACTGACAGGTGTAGGAAATGTTGATTGCTCCCTGGACATGTCACCACTATGTATGTACCACATTTATCAAACCTCTCTCTCTCTCTCCCCCCTCCCACCCCCCTCCCACACCCAGAGCAAATCCCTTGCCCCCTCCCTTCCCTCCTTTAAACCTTTTTGAATGATTTAGAAGCAGTTTGGATCCTGCCAGGGAGCAAACCCACCACATTTTAGAAGAGAAGCAAAACAAAAACAAAAAGGACTTTTTTTTTAATATAAAAAAATTATTCATCATAGGCATTTCTGGTTTCTCTTTAAAGGTAGATGCGAGGAGGGAGAGAGAGAGAGAGAGAGAGAGAAGGTGTGAGAAGACGCAGAGAGAGAGAGAGAGAGAGGTGAGGAGAGGAGGAAAGGAAAGTGGGGCAAAAAATACTAATTTTAGGTTTTCTTTGACAAGGATCCCAATGGAGCAAAACGTTGCATTTCTGCACTGGCGACTTTTGAGTAAGTTTTTCGTATTTTTTTTCTAAAGAAAAAGGGGAAAAAGTTTGCAGAAGGACAGACAGAGAGAGGGAGAGGGAGAGAGGGAAGGAGAAAGAGAGAGTTTATCTGAAGTCGCTGCTGTTTCTTTTGAAGTGCGTCTAAACTTTAAAGTGTCTGTTTGTACAGTTTTGTTGCTTTTTTTTGTTCATTTCAAAGTAATAGTACATTTTAAAAGTGTTTTTTTTGGGGGGGAGATGTTTTTCTACCCCACACCCCCCCCCTCCCTCCCAAAAAAAAGATATCTTAATAATTAAGAGAGAGGAAAAAATAAGAGCAGAAAGTTCATTTTACTGTTTTTTTTGTGTGGATCATTTTTCAAAGTGCTTGTTCCTTTTAAAGAGATTTTTTCCCCCTTTTTTTAAAAAAAAGGATAGTTAAGAGAAAGAAAGAAAGAAAGAAAGAAAGAAAAAGAAGAGAGAAAAGAGAAGTAAAGAACACAGAAAGAGTGAGTGTGTGTGAGAGAGAGAGAGAGAGAGAGAGAGAAAAAAACCAAGTAAGAGGAAAAGGGAGAAACGGTCAATGAGAGAGAAGACTAAACCAGAGAGGAGGAGAGGAAGAGGGGAAGAGGAGAAAAGAGAAAGGGAGACAGACTGACTGACAGACAGACTGACAGACAGACTGACAGACAGCTGATGGGTGCAATGGTTTGTTTAAACCCCAGGTGTGACTGACTAGCAGTCGCTGTGGATGATGAGCTCGGGGCTGGATGTGGACAGTAACTTCATGGGCAAAATGCAGAGCCGGAGACGGTGGCCGAGTGGCAGAGAGAGCAGGAGGAACAGAGGACATCAGCGGAAAAGCTCCCTGGATTTGGACCCAGCGCCAGAGGAGAGCTTGTTGCGCTGTGGCCAGATGCGGTCCTCGGGCAAAGTGACGTTCTCGCACCCTGGACAAGAGACCCCGCACGTTACCAACTCAGCCCCCCAGGACCCCAGCCTCCCCTCCCCGCCCTCCCCCCGGCCGCAGCAAGGGAAGGACCCGGGCCAGAAGCCCGCCCGAGCCGACTCGGGGCTGGAGGGGGCCGGCCCGGGTTCGGTGTCTCCCAAGCGTCCGCCAGAGGAGAGCCAAGCCGAGCCCGAGGAGAACGAGGAGGTGGAGATGAAAGCCGTGGCCATCTCTCCCGATGGCAGGTTCCTCAAGTTCAACATCGAGCTGGGCAGAGGCTCCTTTAAAACCGTCTACAAGGGGCTCGACACCGTCACCACGGTGGAGGTGGCATGGTGTGAGCTACAGGTAAGACGTGTGTGAGCGTGACTTTTGTGTATCTATGTGTGTGTGGTGTGTGTAAGTGTGGCTTATGTGTATCTGTGTGCATATGTATGTGTGTGTGTGTGTGTGAGTGGATAAGTGTACCTTGTGTGTGTGTATATGTGTATATCTGTTTGTATCTATCTGTGTGTATTTGTGTGTGTATCTGTGTGTGTGTGTGTATATCATACCCTTGCATTTGATGTAGCGCCTTATCACATCTTCTAGACGTCTCAAAGTGCTTCACGGAACATACTGTAAAGTGAATTGAATATATTTTATGAGTGAGATGTATGTGTCAGTGTGTTTATAAATGCGCGTGTGTGTGTATGTGTACGTGTGTGTGAAGATGTGCGCGTGGGTGTATATGTGCGTGTGTATAAGTGTGTGTGCGCGACTGCCTTGGTGTGTGAGGGATGAAAGCCTTGTTGCTTACACTGTGCATCAGTTACCGTCACCCAGTTAGTGGTTTCAACTGATGTCAGAGGTTGGTATTTTGCTATCATTATACCTGCAGACCCGAATGGCTGCCTTATAATGTATTTTGTGGCGGAGGGAGTGTGTGTGTATGTGGTGGGGGAGAGTGTGTGTGTATGTGGTGGGGTAGAGTGTGTGTGTATATGAGGATGGGAGTTCACAGTGTGTGTTTGGGGGGTGGGGGACTGTGTGTGTGTCTGTATATAT
Organism: Callorhinchus milii; assembly: GCF_018977255.1. Lineage (NCBI taxonomy): Eukaryota > Metazoa > Chordata > Chondrichthyes > Chimaeriformes > Callorhinchidae > Callorhinchus > Callorhinchus milii. Next base: position 8,986,624 of record NW_024704764.1, read on the forward strand.
ATATATGAAGGGGGGGTGTTATTGCGTGTGTGTGTGTGTGTATGAATTATAACGATGTGTCTGTAACCGACTCCAGCGCTGACATCTGTTGATGAAAGCTTCATTTGATACTCGGGTTATGAAATCAGGTGTAAATAATTCACTTCAAATTACGTCAAAGACATTTTATTAAGGTGTGCAAGAAGGCAGAAAGAGAGAGAGAGAGGAGAGAGAGAAACAATAATAAATTGGTCATTTTCAATCCACGACTGTTTGTGGGACATTGCTGTGCGCAATTGGCTGCCGCGTTCGCCCACAAATATACAGTCAATTCACTTTACAGTGTGTTCTGTGAAGCGCTTTGGGACGTCCTCCCGACGTGAAAAGCGCTATATCAAATGCAAGGATTATTATTATTATTATTATAACTGTTCCGTCTAACCTGACGGTGTTTCGAGATTCAGACCTTGAGGCGGGTAAAGGGCGAACGAGCTACGAAAGGGGGTTTTATCCCTGGAATTGAACTCCCAAACTGGTCCTTACATTTGCTCCCAGTCAGCACCGACAACAACAACAACAACATTTACGCAGCAACCCCCCCACCCCCACCCCCTTCACGTCGGGAGGACGTCCCAAGGCACTGGACGCTCAGGGCTTTGCACCTGAGCTGGGGGTTGGGATCAACAGGGAGTGGAGGGCAGGGAGGGTGGGGGTAGGAGGGTGACCAAAGGGTCTTGAGAAGGGCCTTGAAGGAGGCGAGGGAGGGAGCGAGGAGAAGGGACTGTGGGACGGAGTTCCAGACGGTGGGGGCAGAGGGGCTGAAGGCCTGACCACCGATGGTGGGGGAGGGAGGGAAGGAGGGAGGGAGGGAGGGAGGGAGCGGGTAGGTCGGTATGGAAGGCCGTCGCGAGTGAGGTTAGGATTCCCTCTGTCCCTGACAGAGCGGTTATTTAGGGAGCCTGACATCTGGCGCCATCGGTTCTGTGTTTACTGGGTTTCCCCCAAGACCTCCTGTGATTGAGTGCATTCAGCTCGTAATTCACACAAAGAGCCCATTAAACACACAGGGTCAGTTGCCAGGTGAGAGCCAGACTGAACAAATTCCCCCCCACACAAGGTTACTCCGATCCACTCGAAGAGCCGGATGCAGAAATCGCACCAAGCAGATTTTGGCCGCACTGGCTCCCGGTCACGTGCGAGCACACGTGAGCACACGTGAGCACACACGAGCCCGGCCACCGCTACTGGGGGTCAGTCTGGCTCAGTCAGTCGTCCTCTCAACCTCGGGTCAAAAGGTTGTGGGTTCGAGCCCCACGTCGATGCTTTGAGCTCGCTATCTAGGCTGACGATCCAGGGTAGCACTGGGGACGTGTAGGGGGGGAAAGGGAAGGGAAGTGGAGTCCTGTAGCTCAGTGGTTAGAGCACTCGCTTTGCAAATGAGTGACCTGAGTTCAATCCCAGGCAGAGGGCGAAACCTTGGGCAAGTTTCCTTACTCCACACAGAGCCTAATAATAATCCCTCCAAAACCAAAAACAATAATTAAATTGGTCATTTTTAATCTGTTTGTGGGGCATTACTGTGCGCAATTGGCTGCCGCGTTCGCCCACAATTACACAGTCAATTCACTTTACAGTGTGTTTTGTGAAGCGCTTTGGGACGTCCTCCCGACGTGAAAAGCGCTATATCAAATGCAAGGATTATTATTAAGTGGGGAGGGGGGTTAGGGGGGGTGCTGCATTGTCAGAAGTGCCGTCGTCCTTTGGATGAGATGTTAAACAAAGCTGCCATCTGCCCGTCTGTCAGGAGGTGTTGGTTAACGATATAAACAGAGGTTACAATACAACTTACATTTTTTTTAAAAAAAACTCACACTCCTTTCCCGTCAGGAGGACGTCTCAAAGTGGCTTCACGCTGTCGGATGGGCAACCAAGCTGGGGCGGGGGGAGCCGAGGGGTGGCGGGGTGGGGGGAGAAAGGGGAACATGCCCCATTCGGTTATAAAATTTGAATAAACCTAGGATTGAAACTCAGGCACTCTCCAACGGAAAGCCAGGCACAGATGGTGATATCAGTGTAAGATTGATGCTTCCTGACTGGGCAGGTAAACAGTGTTAACAGTGCCAACTTTAAGTAGGACCAGTTTAGCGAGTCAGAAGAGCGGGCTGTTTGCATCTAACGTGCTGGAGGCAGGGCGCGAGCGTGTTTAACTTGCACCCCAGAGAGCAGTGCGATTTTACTGTTGCTACCTTAGATAATAAGCTGATCGTCTAATATGACGTTGGCTGCTGCTAGGAGATAATACCACTAATAATATTAATACCCTTATCACATCGTTGAAACGTCTCGCCGCACTGCACAGAACACACTGTAAAGTGGATTGACTGTGTATTTTGTGGGCGAAACAAGAAAAAGATAGTTTCGCCCGATAGTTTGCTCAGTCGGTCACGCACTCCCTTCTGCGTTGTGGGTTCAAGCTCGCGCAGTCTAGGCTGGGCGGTGGAGGGGGTGGGGGGAACGGAGTCTCAAACACCGAATTGTCTGAGACTCCATCCTTCCTGTTGCAAGCGGGCATCGGAGGTGTGGAGAAGACGTGTTCGGGCACTACATCAAACGCAAGGATTATTATTATTATTTTATTATGTGTGATCGGGGCAAAAGGCAGCCATGGATGGCTAGGAGGACGGTGAGCTTGTTTGGAGGGACGTTGAGCTGAGAGACGAGGGGTGGGTGGGTGGGTGTGTGGGTGGGGAAGCGAGTATTTTTTGCTCTAACCAACAAGGACCTTCCCTGTGTACAGTACTTCCATCAAGGAACCAGGAGTAATTGCTCACGTAGAACAGTTGGCAGGGAGCAGTATGACTTAAGTTAGATGTGTTGGAGGCAGCAGTGGTGACAGATTTGGACAGAGTGTAGGCAGTCTGCAGCTTCAGCACAAAATGTGGACACGCGCCAAAGAGCTGTGATTTGTATCTTTTATACAAAAACGCTGCTTCAGTTTGCAGAGTTTGGTTTTTTTTGGGGGTGTGGGGGGGGGGGGGGGGAGGCGGTGAGGACTTTATTGGCTCAGCGAAAGCTACTTCCAAAGCAACTAAAACCCACAACTCATCCAGTCAGTCAGTGCTACGATTTGCTGGGTTCAGAGGAGCCTTTTAAGTGCACGAATATTTCTCAGGTCAAGTCTTGAGAGAGAGAGAGAGAGAGAGAGAGGCTCCTTGACGTGCACAAGACCGAGTGTTCTCTTGGCTTTCCCCAACCCCCCACACACCACCACCAACCCCCACCCCACCCCTCAAGTCCTTGCCGAGCGTGAGCTAACGATTGCCAGAGATTCGGTTGATAACCTTCGGAAACGTTTGAACGCCGTCTCGAGCAACGCCGCGGATCTCTGCCGAACGGCCTCGTTCCGAGCATTCACCCATCTTCTGTGGCCGAAGCGAAATTTGACGTCAGTCGGTTTGCGAAGCTCTATTTATGTTATTCCGTTTGAGTTTCCACCGGGGACAGCCTCGGGTCTCCTGGTCAGCAGTCGGTCTTGTCTTTGATGAAAGGAAACTATTAAAGGTTACACCGTGCCAGATGTGAATGGTTTCCTGTGGGTATTTTACTCCTGCGACTGACTAAACAATGGACCAATTACTTTCCCGTCTCCTCCTCGGCCCAGTTCAGACGAGGACCCAACCGCTTCTGTCAATAGATAACAATAATAATAATAATACTTGCGTCCGATGCAGCCCCTTAATCTCGTCGTTGAGACGTCTCAAAGCGCTTCACAGACTGCACCGTGAAGTGGGGTGACTGTGTGTTCAACGCCTTGGGACGTCTGCCCGACATGAAAGGCGCTAGACAAGCATAATTTGTTGTTGTATTTTGTGGGCGAAACGCGGCGGCCAATTGAGTGCAGCAGTGTCCCCACAAACAGTCTTGTTTCCCCCATACCCCCCCCCCCCGAACCCCTTCCTCCTCCCTCTGAACTGTGCTGCAAGTCTGCAGCAATGAGATTGGGGGTGTATGTGGGGTGGGGGAGTGTGAGGGAAGGGGGTTCCCTGTTTGTACTTGTGAGTGGCGTATCATTGACTGAAATCTTCCAACACAGAGGGAGGTTCTCTGAACGAGCTACTTATGAACCTGCCCTTCCCACCCTCTCCACCACGTGCACGCCCATTCATACACACGCCCCACACGCACACGGCCGTGGGCACATACTTGCCACACGCCCATACACATGCACGCACGCATACACCACTCGCACGCACACAGCATTTAAGCATTTTCCTTCTAAGACATTTGTCCAATTCCCTATCGGGGAAAAAAAACTTGCGGATTCTGCTTAAGCCACTGTGCAATTGGTAGCATAGGACATAGGAACAGGAGGAGGCCATTCAGCCCCTCAAGCCCCAGATACCCTGATCTAACAAAAATCTATCCACCTCAGGTTTGTATTTCATGTCTCCGTGTAAAAGCAACGGATAAACCTCTTGCTTTCTGCCTGTTTCGTTAGTTCGCGTGTGCAGCGCAAACTGTTGGAACGGCCTTTTTACTTTTGCCGTCAAGGATTGGCGTTGCGTTTCCAGAACCCTGGAATAATGACTTTGATTTAATTGCTTTCTTCGGCCGCTTGTCTCCGCCTCGCTCTTAAATCCCGGAGCCTTTTCCCTTATCAACGCAGAGTCCATCATCAGCTCGGTCTCAACCGCACTGCTTCCCCTGCCCGTTAGTTGGGGAGTTCCCTTTCCTGTAATGACCAAGTGCTTTGATGTTTTGAACACCAGTCAGCTCGTTTACACCAGCTTTATCGCTTCCCATGTACAACTGCCCCACCACCTCGCATTCCACACCCCCCCCCCCAACCCCCCCCACTCCGTTGCCTCCTTCAAGGCCAGTCTCAAGACCTTCCTCTTCAACCGCACCCTCAATCACCCCCCTACCCCTACCCGCCCTGCACTCCAGCCCCTCCTGATCCCAACCCCCAGCTCGGGTGCAAATTCCTGACTGCCCGGCACCTCGGGACATCCCCCTGACGCTAAAGGTGCCGTGGAAAATGTCATTTGTTGTTGTTGTTGTTGCCCACTGTAGCGTGAAGCTGACCCACAGGCCAATCAATGCCTGGAACGAGGTTACCAGGGAGAGGACGGACGTTGAACTCATTTTAAAAAAGCAGCTCGATGCTGTGATGTGTGTGGTGGGGGTGGGGGTGGGGGGGGTGCAAGGCGGTGGGAGTGGGGGGGATCGGTGGGAGATGAAGTAGGCTGGGCGCTCTGGAAGGACGGACCTTGGGAAGCACTTCGAGACGTCCTCAATACATTGTGTTTGCTCACTGATTGGATTAAACGTCACTGATCGGATTTTGCCGACGTGGAGAAGATTTCTTGTTTGCGAGAGATTTGTTTGTTTGTTTGTTGTTTGTTTCTAATCTGCCGGTCATACTTGACAATGGCGGAGCGTCAGTCCGAGCCGGGTGGAGTGTTGGAGGGGAGGGGGCGTGAAGGAGGAGGCGGAGAGGAGGGTCTTCGTGGGCGATCTGAAGATGGGGATGGAGGGGGCAAGGCAGAGAGGGATCAGAGGGGGGATTGCTCCGGTGCTTTGTCGGGTAGTGGCCGCCGATGGTGGAACGGAGGGCACGAGGGGGCAAAGAGGAGGTCGGAGCGAGCCGAGCGGAGACGGTGGGTGGCGGGCAGCAGGGCTCCGAGAGGCTGTTGGAGGGACTTTGTGAATGAATGAATGAATGAAGCTCAGCGTCTGTGAATAGCGCCATTGTCAACCTGAACCGAAAAGTATTCGGCAAATGTAAGACTGGGCTGAACGCTCGGGTTGTGGCATTTTAATTACGCTCTCAAGCAATTCAAGCTATGCCGAGTAAATATTATTCATAAATAGCTTGATCTACGTGTCCCCTGCCTCCACCCTCTCCTCACCCCCACCCTCTCCTCACCCCCACCCCCTCCTCGCCCCACCCTCTCCTCACCCCCACCCCCTCCTCGCCCCACCCTCTCCTCACCCCCACCCTCTCCTCACCCCCACCCCCTCCTCACCCCCACCCTCTCCTCACCCCCACCCCCTCCTCACCCCCACCCTCTCCTCACCCCCACCCTCTCCTCACCCCCACCCCTCCTCACCCCCACCCCCTCCTCACCCCCCACCCCTTCTCACCCCCCACCCTCTCCTGACTCCCATCCTCTCCTCACCGAGAGAGAGAGGAAGGAAAACAAACTGAGCGAACAAATTTCAAACGTGGTTTATCACTAAATTCGAATCACGCTGAGGCGCGCAGTCCGGTCTTGTGGGTAAATAGATGTGTTTTCTCCCCCCAAGAAAGAAACAAGGAAAGTTTTCCAAGTCTTGATCAGTTTCCCCGCTCCGGCGAAAGATTCCGTTCCATGTGAATCCGAACCTCAAAAAGCTTCTTGTTCGCTGTTCTGAGCTGCTGCGTGTAATGGGATTCAATTCAATTCAATCCAATCTGTTCAACATATTCAACAGCTTCTCCTTTCTAATGCAATTGCTTATCGGTGCCTTTCCACCAGCCACATGTTGCTTGATTTAATGCTTTTCTGACAGTCTCACGCACACGCAACACGCGACACGCACGCGGGCACAACACGTAGCGTCGCGCCAGGCACCCATCACACACGCTTGGATTTCCAGGGTGAACTTACTACTCGCATTTGATATTGCGCCTGATCACGTCTTCGAGACGTCTCAAAACGCTACGCAGAATATCCTGTGAAGTGTCGTGACCGTATGTTTTGTGGGCGAAACGCGGCAGCCAATTGCGCACAGCAACGTCCCACAAACAGTCATGGTTGGAGTGATAAAAAAAATTTTGCGGGGGGAGGGTTTATGATCCCCAGAATGCGATCCGCCAATCGATTAACAACCGGGTTCCTATGGACTGCCGGGAAACAGAGTGAGTGTGTGTGTGTGTGTGTGTGTGTGGAGTAAGGAAACTTGCCCAAGGTTAAGGCCAGGACTCTGGGACTCGTTTAAAAAGGGGTGAGATCGCATGGGCCAAAGGACCTTCTTCATCCAGACCCCTCCTGTGATCTCATGGTCTTGTGATTTCAGTGCTGTGAAGTTACACAGAAACGCCTTTGTCCTGAGCGGCGACGTCTTAAGAGACGGAATTGAGGTCAACTATTTGCCCCCTTATTTGACAAAAACAACATTTAAAAAAAATTGGATTAAACGAATGCCGGATGATGCGTCTGATGCGATTGAGGAACACAGGAACAGGAGTAGGCCATTCAGCCCCTCCAGCTTGGCTGATCTATTTATTAGCGCTCACAAAGTTCCTTTGAACAATTCAGTAGTAATAAAAGGGTGATTGGAGTTGAGGTACAGATCAGCCATGATCTAATAGAAAGGCGGAACAGGCCAGAGGGCCTGAATGGCCTTCTCCTATGTTCCTATATCTATATATACACACACAGGGAGAGAGAGAGAAATACTTCCTGGTCTATCTAAAACTCTCTGAACCTCTGAAGGAGACCTGTTTGCCCCAGGCTCTTGGCGTATCTGCACGTCTATCTTTCTCTCCCGTATGAAAAGAGCCGTCCAACGTGCCACTTTGTGACGACGACACGTGCTGTTAGGAATCGAGAGCCCTGCCTTACCTGGTCACTTCTCATAGCTCAGCGAAGCAACTCCTCGTTGTTCCCCTCGGCGCTGCCTTCTTGGCGTGTTTTGGAATCCGATTGTTTCGATACCACGAGCGTACCATTCAACGCCATGTGTTATTAAGCGCTCTGTACTGAACACGCCCTCGTTCCCCTCAATGTGTGTTTCTCTCGACACGGATTCCAAAGTACCTAACGTGAGATGAACATAATAATAATAATAATAATAATAATCCTTGCATTTGATGTAGCGCTCTTCGAGACGTCTCGAGGCGCTTCACGGGAATAGGCTGTAAAGTGAATTGACCGTATATTTGTGGGCGAAACGCGGCGGCCGATCGTGGACTGAAAATGACCAATTTTATTATTGTTTTGTTTTGGAGGGATTATTATTAGTCGTGTGGAGTGAGGAAACTTGCTCAGGTTCCACGAGCAGTGAGTAGGAACCCGGTTGTGAGTCGACTGGCGGATCGCTTTCCGCGGTAATAATCCCCCCCCCACCAAAAAAAAACGGTCACTTAATCCACCACTGTTTGCGGGACGTCGCTGTGCGCAATTGACTGCCATGTTCGGCCCACAAAATGCACAGTCACTACTCTTTACGTTCTGTGAAGCGCTTTGAGACGTCTTAGCGACGTGATAAGGCGCTTTCTAACAACTCTTGCGTTTGATATGGGGCTCTTCGAGACGTCTCAAAGCGCTTCACGGGAATAGGCTGCAAAGTGAATTGACCGCATGTTTGTGGGCGAAACAGAAGAGACCGTGAGGTGTAGTGGCTGTATGTTTTGTGGGCGAAATGCTCGGTAAACAGGGGCGGGCGTGTGGACGAAGGAAACCTGCCTGAGGTTTCGCTCTGCCCTAGGAATGGGGAGGGAGCGAGCAGCACCAGCGCGGAACAGAGGGCTGAATGGCATCATGTGCCCTTAAAGCATTGTACAATTGTACAGTATGTGGAGCTATTGAAGTCGAGACAATTCCCGCTTCACGGGATCAACGCTGTAAGGCAGCTCCGAAAACAATAGGGCCCCCAAAACTATAACCTTTAATGCCGTTGGCAGAGAGCCAAGGTAACATTGCTGTGGTTTGCCATGTGCTGCGAGGGTTAGAGAGAGCCCAGCTGTGGAACGCTAAATAAATCATATTAAAGTGGGCCATCGGGAGAGAGAGAGAGAGAGAGAGAGAGACACGTTTCTCTGTTATTAAACCGCTCTTTCCCGGTGAGTGGGTGTCCTTTTACACAATGGAGGGAGTGGGGGTGGGGAAGAGATAAGAAAATACCAGCCTTCTCCTCTCCTCTCCTCTCCTCTCCCCGCCACCCCCACCGCCCCACTTTCTCTCCCCTCCTCCACCTCCCACCGGGAGCGCGCACACAAACGGTGCGTTTATTACAGCTGTTGATCGAGCTTCCTGACTTTCATCCAGTCCCATCCAGGGCTCCTACCCAACTTTCTGCACGGTTCAGACACACTTGCGTCATGCAAAAAGAGTTCATTGAGTCCATTCTCTCTCTCTCTCTCGGCGTCAATAAAGCCGAGCCTGTCACCGCAGACACTTTTACCCACGAGCTCCAGGCTGAGGTCCCTCTGCGTCGCTGGGGAGGGGGTGCGCGGTGTGTTGTCGGAGACGCCCATTGCTTTGGATCTCTCTGAGCGCACCGAGCTGCCACGGGAACAGGAGGAGGCCACCCGGCCCCTCCGAGAGCCTGTTCCGCCATTTCTCCTAAGATCGCGGCTGCGTCGGCGGCCCCGTTCGGGTGGAGGCAGAACATCTCGCGTGACAGTTTTGTGGCCTCGGCCGGCCAATGCGCGCTCAGCGCACTTCGCGTTGAAGTCCTTGAGGCGTCGCGATGATGTGACAACGGCAACAACAACAACAACAGATCACATTTATACGGGGCCTTTTCACATCGGGAGGACGTCCCAAGGCTGAAATTTTAAATTTCCATTGAATTAAACCCGGTTGAGGCTCTCGTTAAATGAAATAACCCAATTAATGAATCTATTCCGGTATTTTAATTCAGTCGCTTGATTCAATTGGTTTCGTTTGATAAGGCGTTGTGTCACGCGGTGAGGATTCTTCCTTCTTATTTTATTGTTATTAAAATCCCACCTTCAATTTTTTTTCAAACTGAAGTTTAAAACCTATTAATACTTTGAGCCGCACGAGCGGTTACTTTCCCCCTCGCCCCCTCTCCCTCGCCCCCTCCCCCTCGCCCCCTTCCCCTAGCTCCCTCCTAACCCTCGCCCGCTGCCCCCTCACCCCTCTCCCCCTCGCCCACTCCCACTCGCCCCCTCCTTCTCCCTCCTCTCCCTCGCCCGCTCCCCCCTCACCCCTCTGCCCCTCGCCCTCTCCCCCCCCCACCCCTCCATCGCCTGGCAATGTGAAGCGCTGTGGGACGTGACGCTGTGTGAATGCCGCTGTTGTGTCTGTCTCTCCCCACAGACTCGGAAGCTGTCGAAGGCCGAGCGGCAGAGGTTCAGTGAGGAGGTGGAGATGCTGAAGGGTTTGCAGCATCCCAACATCGTGCGCTTCTACGACTCCTTCAAGTCGTCCATCAAAGGCCACAAGTTCATCGTGCTGGTCACCGAGCTCATGACGTCTGGGACCCTCAAAACGTACGTTTGTCGGCAGCCACAAATAACATGGGTTTGGGGGGCGCGGATGGTGATGTTGTATGTGCGTCTGTCAGCGCGTGCTTGTGTGACTGCGCGTGTGTATATGTGTGAGTATATGTGGTGTGTGAGTATGTATGTGGTGTGTGTGTATATATGTGTGTGTGTGAGTGTGTATGGTGTGTGTGTATGTGGTGTGTGTGTATATGGTGTGTGAGTGTATGTATGTGGTGTGTGTGTGTATGCGTGAGTGTGTATGTGGTGTGTATGCGTGTGTATGTGCGTGAATATGTGTGTATAAGGTGAGTGGTGTGTGTATGTGTGATGTGTGTGTGTGTATATGTGAGTATGTATGTGGTGTGTGTGTACATGGTGTGTGTGAGTGTATGTATGGTAGGTGTGTGTGCGTGTGTGTGAATATGTGCGAGTGTGTATGTGGTGTGTGTATGCATACATGTGAGTGTGTGTGTACATGTATGAGTGTGTATGTATGTGATGTGTGAGTGTGTATGTGGTATGTGCGTGTGTATGTGAGTGTGTGTGTATGTATATACGTGTGTGTGAGTGAGTGTGTATGTGGTGTGTGCGCGTATATGTGTGAGTGTGTGTGTGAGTGTGTGTGTATGTGGTGTGTGCGCGTATATGTGAGTGTGTGTGTGTGTGTATGTGGTGTGTGCGCGTATATGTGTGAGTGTGTGTGTGTGTGCATGTGGTGTGTGTGTGTGGTGTGTGCGCGTATATGTGTGAGTGTGAGTGTGTGTGCATGTGGTGTGTGTGTGTGTGTGTGCGTGTGCGTGTGTGTGAGAGTGCGTGTGAGGTGTGTGATGCATGCGGCTGGTGTTTTGCAGGTACCTGAAGAGGTTCAAGGTGATGAAGAACAAGGTGCTCCAGAGGTGGAGCCGGCAGATATTGAAAGGCTTGCACTTCCTGCACACGCGCTCACCGCCCATCATCCACCGCGACCTCAAGTGTGACAACATCTTCATCACAGGCCCCACGGGCTCCGTGAAGATCGGGGACCTGGGGCTGGCCACCCTCAAGAGCGCCTCGTTCGCAAAGAGCGTGATAGGTACAAAGGGGAACTCTCTCCCCAAATCCCTCCAGTTGGCTTCCCCCAAACCCCTCTCTCCCCCTCGTCTCCCCTCCCCTCCCCTCTTCCTCCTGTACTGTCTACAGGGTCCATCAGCGAGGAGGAGGGGGGAGGTGGGGGGGGGTGTTGTGTGTGTCAATGTTGTGTGCGCTTGCGTCAGTGTGTGCGCGTGCGAGTGTGCGCGTGTGTGTGTGCGCGTGTGTGTGAGAGGGACTTTTCTGAAGAGTCCTGGAGCTCAGTGGTTGGTCCGCTCGCCTCACAAGCGAGAGGACCCGGGTTCAATTCATGCCCCGGACGAAACGTTGGGCACGTTTCCTTACTCCGCACGCCTGGAGGTAATAATTCCTTCGAAATAAATAAAAACTAATTTGGTCACTCAATCCCCGACTGCTGATAATAAGGCGTCTCACAGCGCTTTCGCAGGATATACTACAAGAGCGTAGTGGCTGTGTATTTTGCGGGCGAAACGCGGCAGCCAATTGCGCGCAGCCGCGTCCCCACATACCAGTCGCGGATCGAGTGAGCGGATTAGTATTATTGTCACTACAGTATTTTTTTGAAGGGATTAATGCCGTTTTTTTTTTAAAAAAATCGATAATTAAAAAATGAATTTATTTGTTTTTACATTTTTTTGTTTGTTTGTTTGTTTGTTTGTTTGCTTCAGGAACGCCAGAGTTCATGGCCCCCGAGATGTACGAGGAGAAATACGACGAAGCTGTCGACGTTTACGCCTTTGGGATGTGTCTGCTGGAAATGGCCACCTCCGAATACCCTTACTCCGAGTGCCAGAATGCGGCTCAGATCTACCGCAAAGTGACCAGCGTGAGTGTGAACCCTCCCACCCACCCGTCCGGTGTCCGGGAAGCTGTTGATGTCGTCCCGTTCAGTTAAGGGCGATACTCCTCAAATGGAAGCCCCGCTTTCAAGCCCCACGTTTCGCCCACAAAATACGCAGTCCACCCACTTGGCTGTATATCCCGTGGAGCGCTTTGCGACGACGCGAAGACGTGATGATAAGGCGCTGTATCAAATGAGAGGATTATTAACAACAACAACAACAACAAGATTCCATTTATAAAGCGCCTTTCACGTCAGGAGGATGTCCCAAGGCGCTGCACAGTTGGGTCATGACCCGAGCATTGGGGGAAATGGTCAGGGTGAGGGGAGGGAAGGGAGGGAGCGAGGAGGGGGAAATGGTCAGGGTGAGGGGAGGGAAGGGAGGGAGCGAGGAGGGGGGAAATGGTCAGGGTGAGGGGAGGGAAAGGAGGGAGCGAGGAGGGGGAAGAGAGTCGAGAGGGGAGCTGAAGGCTGAATTAATATTATTATTATTATTATTCTCCCAACGTGAATTGGCTGCCGTCCCCCAATGGGCTCCTGTAGTTCTGGCATGTGTTGCACGGGACATGGTGGTCACGTAACACTATTGTACTATTTCATGCGGAGAGAGATGGAGCGCCGAGGCAGTGCCAGGATACCAGTTAATGATTAATGCCACGTTACATTGTAATGTGCAAGAAAATTACCAGCATCGGTGTAACTGGCTTGTAAATGACTGGAGGCCATAAGATTTAGCAGGGTCTTAACCTTTAGACCGTTGCCTTCAAATTTTAAGGTCATGGAAACCTTTCGCAAGCGTATTTTTTCTTTTTTTTTACCTTCGAAAGGGAGTTTCTCTCTTTCTCCCGCACGGTGTCCTGGCCGACAACCCCCCCCCAAATCGCATCGGTCACGTCACTCGCTTCCACCACTGTTTGCGGGACGCCGCTGCGCGCGAATTAGTTGCCGCGTTTCGCCCAACAAAATATGCCCAGCGTCTGCGGTGTCTCGCGCGCCCTGTGAAGTGCTTTGAGACCTCGCCACGATGTGGAAAAAAAAGGGGCTGCGTCAAACGGAAAGCTTTCTGACTTACTTATTTACGAAAGGACATGGGCACTGGCGTTTCTGGGAAACAATTAGTTTCATTCCACTGACCTCTGAAAGTCAAAATACTTTCCACCTGCTCCCTAACGGGTGTTTTTTTTTTAAACTTAAGAAGAAGTTAAAGAGTTTAACGTGCGTTTAGTAGGACCTAAGCGTGAAACAGACGCGCCCCCGGCAGAAACATTAATGGTTTCAAGCCCAATTGTGACTCGTCCATTAAAACATTCCCCTAAAAGCAAAAAAAAAACCCATCGCAGCTGGCCGGTTGCTTGTTTGCGCCCGAGCCAACGGGAAGCTCGAAAAGAAAGGAATATTCTCCTGCCCTGATTTAACCGAGAGGATAGGAGGCCGTTGCGTTTCGAGGTAAATGCGTTCTTGAGCTTAGTCGCGCTCGAAGACTTGCGGTCACCTCCCCACTCTCCCCCCCCATCCCCCCCCCCCCACCCCCCCCCCGACCCTGCGTGAGGGGGCGCTGCACAAGTACAAGTTGTTGTTGTTTTGAGGTTGATCCCAAATGAGATCGAAGAGCGGTTTTGTACGGCATTTTGTTTCAGTGAACAGGGTTTTGTCCGGCGAGTTGGTAACAGAGAAACAGTCGGCCTGGCTCAGGCGGTTCAACTGAGTTAGTTCAAGTCAAGTGAAGGGCGCTATATAAATGGAAGTTGTTGTTGTTGTTGTTGTTCTGGGGCAAACGTGCCTAGAGTTACCCAGAGCGAGACACCGCAGACACAGGCCGGTTCGGGACGCGGGCTTTGAGGGCAATGGCCGGGCGAGTCTTGAGAGATTATTGCTGGTTTTTGTTTCCTCTTTGGCCTCTGTAATGTTTGACAACGCTGCAACGATCCAGACATTTGCTTCAAGGATGTTTCAAAGGTTCGAGTCGAAGCCGAAGGCCATCTTCCTCCTCCAGCAAGTCCGTGTAGCACCGCTTAATGATGCTGAACTGTGCCAATGTGCAAATGCCAATCTGATTATGTGCATTTGACCTTACAGAAACTTGTGCTGGCATTATGCATCTGGGTTAGCCTGGGAGCGGAAAATGCAATTAAACTTGATGTACGTCGTCAGAAAGCCACCAGCGCTGGCTGCGGCTGGATTAGGCTGACATTGGCACATTATAAAGAGAAAAGAAAAGGCCGTATCCAGTTGGACGACCCTCCTTTATCAGGCTGGCTCGCCCCACTCGCTCCCCCCTCAAAGGGCTCCACTGAATATACTGTGAAGTGAATTGACTGTGTATTTTGTGGGCGAAACAGTTAGTTAGTTAGTCCATTTGTTCGTTCGTTCGTTCGTTTGTTTATTACACCTCCCTTCCCTTGCAACACCCTCTCTCCGCTACGTTTACAGATTGCTTCCCAGCCCCCCAGCCCCCACCTCGAACCCCCATACACACAAGTGCATGCCTTGCAGCTATTTCACCAGATGCTGTTTAGACCCTTTCTCTCCCTCTCTCTCTCTCTCTCTCTCTCCCTCCCCGGTAGCTCTCGGCGCCATGAATACAAACCAGACAGGGCTTGGAGCGTAGCTAAGTGCGTCCCCGTTCTGAACAGCGGATTTTTTTCCACTGGAATCGGGTTCCGCTCGGTTACTTATCCCACGGGAGCTCGAGCCTGTCACGAGCGCTTAACTGATTTCAGTGGCACAAAGGCTGGAGAAACACTCGAGCGCAGCCTGGATGTTATCTCCCGATATACCTTATCAAATACTGTATTCCATCGATTAGCTCACTGCGTGGAGCCTCAGCAGAACAGAGACCACGATAAGCATCTTCCAATGTCGCAAGGCCTCCCCGATGATAAGGAACCAGCGAAGCTTTAGTAATCCTAAGGGTCCAACACGACTATCACAAACACAAATAAGCTCACGAGGAGCCAAGATGTTGGGAAACAAACCGACCTGTGTGTGTGTGTGTGTTTTTTATAATTCAAAAGTTACTGAGTTTGTTCTCCAGCCTTTAATTACATTTGTACCATAAAATCCTCCTGTGAAGTTAATGATTACTTCCACCGTTATACTCTGCGAAAAACCTTTCCGACTCGGGTCTAGTTCAGGCGAAGGGTTATTCTTTTATGTGTGTGTGTGTGTTTCTCTGTAGGGGGTTAAGCCAAGCAGTTTTCACAAAGTAAACGTCCCTGAACTCAAGGAGATTATCGAGGGCTGCATACGGCAAAACAATGATAAGAGGTAAGTCCTGGACGTTCTGTGTGATTATTAAGTGTTTTTCTTTATCTCAGTCTTTGGGGGGTGGGGGAGGTAAGGGTGGAGGGGGATGGTGGGGGGATGGGGGGTGTGGGGGGAAGTTCACCAACGTTAGAACGATGTGAGTCATTTATACACCTGTGAAGTGTGACTGACACACACACATTCTCACACACACACACAACGCACACACGCCCAACTCCGCTTTAATAATAATAATAATAATCCTCGCATTTGATATAGCGCTTTTCACGTCGGGAGGACGTCCCAAAGCGCTTCACAGACCACACTGTAAAATGAATTGACTGTATATTTGTGGGCGAACGCGGCAGCCAATTGCGCACAGCAATGTCCCACAAACAGTCGTGGATTGAAAATGACCAATTTATTATTGTTTTTGGTTTTGGAGGGATTATTATTAGGCTCTGTGTGGAGTAAGGAAACTTGCCCAAGATTTTGCCCTCTGCCTGGGATTGAACTCAGGTCTCTCGCGATTGCTTTAATTGGAGGATCGTGTTAAACAGCCGCAATCGCACTTGCTCGAAAAGTTTATTATCACAATGAATAAATATGGTTTGGTTTCATGTTCGATCGGGCCCTTTATCACGCCGACGCGTCTCAGATTACAGTGCGAGGTGTCGGTGTGCACTCGCATGTGTCAACCTGTATTGGTTCAGTCCATCACGCTCCCACCCGTGGGTCAGAGTTCGTGGGTTCAAGCCCCTACGTCCAGGACATTGACGTCACAGTCCACAGTACACTACTAATATTGTACAATAAGTACAATATTAATAAGAATTCTTGCATCTGATATAGCGTCTTATCACGTCGCAAAGCGCTTCACAGAATTCTAAGGATTGGCGGTGTTGTTGAAAAGTGGAGTGACTGTGTATTTTGTGGGCGAAACACGACAGCCAATGGCACACGGCGGTCATGAATTGAGTGACCACAATTTTTTTGGGAGGGATGGTAACCCCCGAAAAGCGAGCCACCAATCGACTAACAAGCGGGTTCCTGTTTACTGCTTAATGTCTAGCCGAAGGTCATTCGGCCCACAACTGCACAGTCACTACACCGTGCAGTAAATCCTGTGAAGCAGCTTTGACGCAGTATCACACGCAAGAATTATTGATTACGATTACTACCTACTAAAGAGCGTTGCCCGAAAACTCCCACAAAGTTGACTGCCACCTTGCTGTCCTATTCTCGCTCTCCCCCCACCCCCCCCACCCGCCACCACCTACCCAGGTACACCATACAGGAACTCCTGGATCACGCCTTCTTCCAAGAGGAGACGGGGGTTCATGTAGAGCTGGCCGAGGAAGATGACGGAACCAAATCAGCCCTGAAGTTCTGGCTACGCATGGACGACACGAAGAAACTCCACGGCAAATACAAGGACAACAAAGCCATCGAGTTCCTGTTCGAGCTCTACAAGGATGTCTCCGAGGTGGTGGCCCAGGAGATGGTGAGTTGCCGTTATTTGTGCATAAGGGTGTAAGGATTTGCCGGGCGAAAGGAGATCAAGGTCCATCCCATCCTCCTTCCACCCAGCCTGTAAGTCGCTTGACATTTTGTGTCCCAACTAAAAACCGTGTGTGTGTGTGTGTGTGTGTGTGTGTGAGGGGGGGGAGGGTGATGGTGGGGGGAAGAGGGAATAAAACACACTGATTTTGCAGAAGAAAACAGAATAGAAGAGGACTATTTGTTATGTCTGTGTATGCTGCTCGTGCCCCCCCCCCCCCACTGGAGCTCTCTACTCTAATCCCATTCCTCCCTCGCTCTTTCCCCATGGCCTTTAACGTTAATTTTCCTCAAGTGTATCTTCAGTTCTTTATTAAAGATTAGGTTGACCTCAACGACCATTTATGGCAATGTTCTCGTGGCTGAAAACACTAACCACGTAGGGAATAATTTCTCAATTTCAGGCAAATTGCGTTACTGCCAACAGCCCCTCTCCTCCTCCCCCACACAGCAATGAAATGAGTGGTCAGATGTGATTGTTTTCGGGGTGAACTTTGGACGAGGACCGAATATCGTCTGGGAGGATAATGCTCTCCCATTTTTCTATGACATAATCCCACAGGATCTTGGATATCCATCTAAAGCACCAGAACAGGCCAAACCCCAGCTCCAGAATCATTGTTTCCCAACAAGGCTTTCCGACCCAGCATCTCGGACGCACCACACCCACCCACC
This sequence comes from Callorhinchus milii, assembly GCF_018977255.1. Lineage (NCBI taxonomy): Eukaryota > Metazoa > Chordata > Chondrichthyes > Chimaeriformes > Callorhinchidae > Callorhinchus > Callorhinchus milii. The sequence continues at coordinate 9,004,236 of NW_024704764.1, forward strand.
CACCCACCCAGGCATTATCCTCTGTGAAGGGCGTTGTCCTTAACAGTCCTTGCATTTAGTGTCGCGCCTCATCACCCACAAAATATACAGTCCATCCCGTGAAGCGCTTTGAGATGTCTGAAAGAAGTGATGAGGCTCCGTGTCAAACGGGAGGATTATTATTATTATCGCCTCGGTGAGACGTCTCCAAGCGCTTCACAGGATTACGCTGCATGGCGTAGTGACTGTGTGCTTTGTGGGCGAAACGCGGCAGCCAATTGCGCGCGGCAGAATCGCTTTAACTGTTTGAGATGACCGGCTCCTCGGTGCCTTGGCAGGTAACGCTGGGCTTTGTGTGCGAGGTCGACTACAAAGTGGTTGCGAAAGCCATCAGGGACCGGGTGACGGACGTCAAGAGGAAGCGGGAACGAAGCCACCGGGTGCGAGAGGAGCTGAAGAAGAAGGAGCAGGAGGAGAGGCAGAAGGTGTCCGAGCTCTCGGAGGAGTCCAAGCCCGTCCCGGACGCCGCCCAGGGGGTGGCCGGGGGAAGCCAGGCGTCGCAGCCTCTACCTGCCTCGGGCTCCCCCAAACACGTGCTCAACCCCACGTTCCCTCCCGAGCCCGAGGAACCGGAAGCGGACCAACACCAGAGCTTCGTCTATCGGCACACCGGATACTCCTCGGCCACATGTAAGGCACGGAATCGGGAAGCGGACGGGATTCGAGCCCAGGTTTGGGGTTCGCTCAGAGAGAATGGGGGAAGGGGGATTGTTTCGGGTGGGTGGGTGGGGGGGGGGGGGGTTGGGAGAGAGCAGGCCTCTCACAGCTGGTGGAGGTGTGCGGTGGGGTGGGGGAGGGGGGTGGGAAACAGCTTCGCTAGGATTCGCTCCACTTGAGTCAGGACAATAGCGTAGTGATTAGCGCGCAAGCCGAGAGGACCGGGGTTCGATTCCCCGACCAGGCCAACACCTGAGGCGAGTTTCCTTACTCCACGGGCCTCCGACGACCGAGCAAGAAGTAGGAACCCGGTTGTTGATCGATTGGCAGATCACTTCCTGACGGTAATAATCTCTTCCTTCCCCCCACCACCCCACCCCCCACCCCAAAAAAAATTATAATAATAATTTGGTCAAAAGAAGTTTCACCCTCAAAAAATACACAGTCGCTCCACTTTACAGTATATCCTGTGAAGCGCTTTGAGACTTCTGAAGATTGTTAAATGCAAAGGATTATTATTAACAATAAGATTTCCAAACCCATTTTAACTTCCTCAACTAAGATATGGAGTGAGTTTAGGAATACCGCAGTTCAATTCCAGCCCCCCCTTCACCCCCCCCAACACCCCCCGGGCCCCCAAAGGCGAATGCTGCAATTTTTAGGTAAAGGAATTGTTTTAGGGGACAAACCGTTGGCTTTTTAGTTGGTGATCTCTGTGCGGTGTGTCCTGCTGTTCTCCAGGTCAGGTAGTCAGGTCAGCTCTCTGGCACATCCTTCCTCTCCCGAGCCTGGGTCAGGGAACGCATCATTACACAAGGAACTGTGGACACTGACTGTTAATCCGCCTTATCCGACGGATCACAGCAACCAAACCACCAGCTTGTAGCAATCTATGGCTGATGTGATTGTCCTGTTAGAAACCAGAGGGAGTCAGGGGAGGGGAGTCGGTGGGGATGGCGGCGGCGGTGGTGGTGGTGGGGGCGCGGGGCGGGGGGTGGAGGGCTGTTGAGGGATTCCAATCCGCAATTTCACAGTAGGATTTTTTTAATAAGAGAAGATGTGGAAGGCTGTGGAGGTTGGGTGGAGTCGATGGGGATGTTTAGAAGAGAGATAGTCACAGACTTGGGTTCGATTCCCGGGTGGGTCGGGGCAAAACCTTCGGCAAGTTTCCTTACTCCACACACACACGCGCGCGCACTCGCCTCTGTTTACCCGGCAGTAAGTAGCAACCTGGTTGTTAGTCGATTGGCGGATCGCTTTCCGGGGGTAATAATCCCTTNAAAAAAAATGTGATCACTCAACCCCACAACCGTTTGGGGGTCATTGCTGTCTGTGCGCAATTGGCTGCTACGTTTCGCCCACAAAATGCAGAGTTACTACACTTCACAGCGTATTCTGTGTGAAGAGCTTTAAGACATCTCAACAACGTGATAAGGCGCTGTATCAAATGCAAGGATTATTGTTATTATTGTTGGGTACCGGAGGTATTAGGGTGGGGGTGTGGGGTGATGAAAGAGAGGGGGATTGGGATGAAAAGAAGATGTAATAAACTAGTGGAACAAGCTTCATGGGGTGAATGGCCTTGTCCTGATCCTGCTTCCCGACTTTTCCGGTGATAGAGTTTCCAATTGAAGGATTTTTTTTTGGTGGAGGGAGAGGAAGATGTTTTTTCCCGTCGCAAGTCTGTGACTGGGGTCTGTTTTCTTCCCCTGACCAGCTGACTGCGAGACCGATGGCTATCTAAGTTCTTCCGGGTTTCTGGACTCCAATGAGAACATGCACAAGGCTTCCAGCATCTCGGCCACTCAAACAGAGATGGGCCTGCAGTATCCTCTGGTGAGTGAGTCAAACTCCCCGCTGGATCCCGACAAGGGAGAGAGCTTCGGAGATAAACAAAGCCCTTCAGCCCATCTGATCTGCGTTGAAACAACAACGAATCGATCCGTGCAGTGTCAGGAGGATCCCGAGGAGCTGGACAGTCAGGGATCCACACCCGAGCTGGTGGTTGGGATCAGGAGGGGGTGGAGGCAGGGAGGGAGGGTAAGGGGGTAGGAGGGTGACCAAAGGGGCGGTCGAAGAGGAGGGTCTTGAGACAGGTCTTGAAGGAGGCGAGGGAGGGAGCGAGGCAGGGGGACTGTGGGATGGATTTCCAGAGGGTGGAGGCAGCGAGGCTGGAGGCCTGCCCGGAGATGCGGTGCAGTGGGGGTGTTGTATTGTCCTTCGGATGAGACGTTAAGCCTCACTCCCCGTCTGCCTGTTCAAGTTAAAGGACGTTAAAGATCCCGCTGGAAAAGAGAAAGGAGTTTTTCTCCCTCTCTCTCGGTGTCCTGGCCATTAATCCCCCGAATAAAATTGGTCACTCGCTCCATGGCTGTTTGTGGGACGTCGCTGTGCGCAAATGGGCTGCTGTGTTTCTCGCAGTCGCTGCACTTTACAGCGAGTCCCGTGAAGCGCTTCGAAACGACCCCCTGACGTGAAAGGCGCTGTATCAAAAGTAAGGTATTACTATATTGTGTTCCGTCCGCGATGGATGCTCAGGGATGCTTTGGTTTTGGTTGTTTCCTGCAGCCGAACGTACGTAACCTTTCCCTTTGTGTGTCTTTCGGTATCGCAGAACATCGCTGTGTCGATTCCCACCAAGCAACAGTTGTCACCTCACAGCGGACTGAACTCACCAGCTGACAGGTTAATGAGAATCGCGAGAGGCCGTTTCGAGAGAACGGACTGGTTTTTGCACAGCGCCCGCCTTCCACGTCGGGAGGAGGTCCCAAGGCGCTGAACAGTCAGGGATTTGCCCACCAGCTGGGGGGAGCTGGATGGCAACGTTAACGTCTCCGAATGCCTCTATAAGCCCTTCACTTGTCAGGTGTAGTGACACACAGGGAGAGAGTGGTGCATCCCATCTGATCACATCCCCCTCTAAGCACCTTCCCTACATGCAGCTCCTTGGGCTGTCTTCCCGACATGAAAGGCGATACACAAATGTAATTTGTTATTGTTATTTGTTGTTGTTTTCCCCCCCCCCCCCCCCCCCCGGCCATCACAACATTGAGCTGCTTCGTATACGAGTCCCAAATGTCCTGGCCTCAACCACCCTTCCTGGCAACGCTGTTCCCAGTTGCCGGTTGCCCTCTGGATAAAGAAACACTTCCTGGTGTCTGTCCTGAAATTGCCCGCCCTTGTGAAACTCTAAACCCCGTCTCCCCGTGTCCTCTACTGTCCCGGTCCATCCGAAAGCAGGGGAGGAGAGAAAAGGGACGAGTCTCCCCGACAGCAGAGGGCTAGAATGGAAGGTGAACACATACCGTGATCTCACTCTGTCATTGCTCAGCTTTCCATCCAGTAGTTAGTGGTTAAAGTACATCAATCACCGGGAACCAGAACCGTTTATAAATTGCCCGTGAACTTTTAAATGCTTTATTGTTCCTTCGCTTTATTTAATCAAGGGTTTCGTTTTAAAACCTGACACCCTTCGCGACCTTCCTCCAGCTCGAATTGATTTAATAATTTCTGTGTATCCTCCATAAAACGAAGGCAATTTCCTTTAACTTACTATTCCCTTAACATAGGCCTCTCACCTCCACACAACCTTTAACTTTCAACCTGATCGGGTTCACATTTCTCTCCTGACTTCTCTCTCTCTCTCCCTCTCGTTCTCTCTCCCTTACCCTCGGGCATCCTGGACAACCATTCCCCAGATATAAAAATTGGTCATTCGCTTTGCTTCATAGCTGTTTGTGGGACATAGCTGTGCACAAACTGGCTGCCACGACACACACACACACACAGTCACTCCACTTTACAGTAAATGCTATGAAGCACTTTGAGACACCCTCCTGATACGAAAGGTGTTGCATCAAGTGCAAGAATGTTATTAGTAATAGTATTATTATTATTATTAGAGACCGGGTCAGTAGAATTGTTGAAAGGAACTGGAACCGGTGCACGTGAGCAGTAATAGATAGATCAGCCGTGATCGGCAGAACAGGCTCACGGGGCTGAATAGCCAATTCCTGTTCCTATAGTGTTGGGGATATAGGGAGAGAGGTGGAGAGAGAGAGACTTGATGGGTGGAATGACCTCCTGGGTCTGAATTGGCCGCTGTGTTTCTCTCCGCACAGCTATGCCTCCGATGTCGCCTCTGGAATGAGCGACGGGTACGAAGGCCTGTCTGCGGGGGAGGGACCGAGGAAGGTTCCGGCAAGACGGACGTCCAGCAAGCTCATCCGCAGGCGAGGACGATCCCGGCTACGGATACTTAACGTGAGCGCTCGCGGCGGGGCGGGGCGGGCCCGGGGGTGGGGGTGTGGGTGGTGGAGGGGGTGCGGAGTGGTAGGTGTGTGGGGGTGGGGCTGGTCTCGCTTGTCGGAGGAGGACGAGGAGCCGGGGAGGGGAGGGAGGGGTGTGTACACACGGTGCGGTTGGCGAGGGCTGAGGCTCGCTCTGTTGTCGCGGCAGATTTCAGACAAAGGTGACCGTGTGGTGGAATGTCAGCTGCAGACGCACAACAACAAGATGGTGACGTTCCGGTTTGATCTGGAGGGCGACAGCCCCGAGGAGATTGCGGCTGTTATGGTAAGTGGTGGCTCGGGAAGGGGAAGGGGTGGGGGGTGCGAGCAGCGGTGGATCAAATGCCGTCTTCGCCCCCATCACACACACACACACAACGCGCTCGCGGCTGATTCTGTTTGGCGTTCAATCCCATTCCGTTTTGCGCTGGAACAAGTTCCTTCGCCCTGACCGTGGCTGTGATGCCAATTAGGGTCTAATGTGCACATTGCGTGTGTGTGCGCGCGTATCTGTGTGTGTGTATGCACGTGGTTATGTGTACTGGGCTGTGTGTATGAATGTACGTGTATGTGTGTGCGCGCATGTACGTGCGTGTTTGTGTGTGAGTGAGTGCGTGTGTGTGTGAGTGAGTGCGTGTGTGTGTGCGTACTTGTGTGTATGTATGTATGTGTGTGTGTATATTTGTGGGCGTGTGTATGAACGCGTGTGCGCGCGTGCGAGTGTGTGCAGGAGTACGGTTGAGTGTGTGTGTACGTGCGTGTTTGTGTGTTCGGTACTTGTGTGTGAGTGTGTGTATATATGTGTGTGTGTGCGCGCGTGTATATATTTGTGTGTGTGTGTGTGTGAGTGTGTAAGTGTGAGCCTGGACTTACGGTGCTGTGTTTTGCTCAGATCAACAACGAGTTCATCCTCCTGACAGAGAAGGAGGGTTTTGTGTGTAAGCTCCGCGACATCATCCACAAGGTGGAGACCCTGCTGAGCAAGGACGGGCCGGGGGACCAGACCGGACGCAGAGAGGGAACAGAGGAGGCCGACAGCCAGCAGCCCAGCCCCCCCGTGCCCCAGTACCCTCAGGTCAACAGCAGCTCCGACTAACCCGTGTTTTGCTCTCAATCCTCGCGCTCTCTCTCTCTCTCTCTCTCCCTCTCTCACTCACTCACTCGCTCTCGCTGCGAGGCAGAAGGTAGTGGGTTCGACGGGATGAGACGTTAAGCCCACCTCCCGCTCCGCGCCCTGTTTGTCCGGGCGGGCGTTAAAAGATCTCCCCGTCTCGCTGCTCGAAGAGTAAAGGGTGTTTTCAGGCCAACCATCTCCTTCTCACCCCCACCCCGGCCACCACCCCCGCCACCACCCCCGCCTCCCCGACACGATCGATCATTTGCTTCATTGCTGCTGTTTGCGGGACTGTGCGCAAACTGGCCGCCGCCTTTCGCCCGCAAAATATACGGTCAATTCACTTTACAGTCTATTCTGTGAAGCGCTTTGAGACGTCGAGAAGACGTGAAAAAGCGCTATATCAAATGCGAGGATTATTATTATTATTATTATTATTTATTACTGTTGTTATAAGTTGAGCCGCAGGGGATGAACGTGTCTTTGTTGTGAACTGTGTGTTACAGGGAGAAGCCCAATTAAATCTCTCACCATCTCCGTCACTGTCACCGAGTGAGACAGGTAAGCCTGGCTGATACTCTTCTCAACACAACACTACCTCAACACGACAACCATGGAGTCCTGTAGCTCAGTGGTTAGCGAGCCAGAGGACCTGGGTTCGATTCCTCGGGCAAGTTTCCTCACTCCACACACGCGCCTCTGTTTACCCGCCGGTCAGTAACAACCCGTTTGTTAGTCGATCGGCAGATGGCTTTTCCGGGGGGAAATTATCCCTTCAAACAAAAAAGGATAAATTGGTCACTCGATCCACGACTGACAAAATATACAGTGAAGCGATTTGAGACGTCTCAATGACATGATGAGGCGTTATATCAAATGCAAGGATTATTATTACTATATTCCTCAGTGGAGCTCACCTATAATGTCCATCAATTGAAAATATTAGTGAGGTCATTGAGTTCTGATTTGGGATATTTGCAGAAGGGAAACAGCCTCGGCAGTACAGTCCAGCCCTGCCCAGCCCTGCCTCGTTCGGGTGGGCTTCAAGACCCTTACGTCGTGTGGTGGGTGGGTGGGTGGGGTGTGGGGGATCTTTGACTTCACTGTCGTTTCTGTAAACGCGAGGAACTTTCTTCATCGCTCCCACTGTACAAAGCGTGACAGACTGACTGTTTTATTTGCTTGTCTGTTCACACGTTGGCCTCGGCGCTAAGCGCAGACTAAAACACAGCGGTGTTGCCCAACCTGACCTCCAAAACGCTGTGTTCCCCACCGGCCCGTTGCCAGCACAAAAGCCGGCAAAAAGCACAGACTAGCCACGAAGGCGTCCAAGGATTAATCGGTCTCTTAGGAAGTTGACACAGAGCCCGAACGAAATGAAATCCGGGCTCTATTGTTCCCGGCGCCTTACGGCTGAAATTGAACCCGTTCCCTTACTGTCACGGAGAACGGCGAACGGCTCGCCCCTCGGGAATGAAGGTAATGCCAAGGTCGCTCGTTTAGGGAAGAAAACATTAATCATTAAGGTGTAAAAGCAGGAAACACGCAAGCAATTTTCAGGTCTTGGCATCTTGCCCAATGTGCGGGCACATCGTTAACGAGTCTCGATGGGATCTTGCAACACAGAATGAGAGTGATTTCTGAAAGAGCTCCCTGTGTGTTCCCACACCCTGCCTTCCCCCCCCCCACCCTCAAACAGCACCCCCAGCACCCCCTCACCACCCCAGCCCCGCCACCCCACACAACACGCTTTAATATTAGTTCCGACGAAGGGTCGTGGACCCGAAACGTTGACTCCCTCCGTAGATGCTGCCTGACCCGCTGAGTGTTCCCAGCTCTCTCTCTCTCTCTCTTTTTGTTTCAGATCTCCGGCAGTATTTTGCAGTATTTTGCCTTTTGTTTACGCTTTAATATTATGCCTTTATTCAAATATTTGCCCTGACCAATAAATCCCCCAAATACAACCGGTCACTCGATCCACGGCTGTTTGCGGGTGACGCTGCTGTGCCCACGAAATACACGGTCACTACACTTTACAGCGTATCCCGCGAAGGGCTTTGAGACGTCTCGACGCCGTGAATAAGACGCTGTGCCAAATGCAATGATTATTATTATTATTAAGTCAGCCGCAGCGCGTCACGCAGTCTCTGTTCTTTGCTAGAAGCGGCGAGCTCCGTCCTCTCCTCTCGTGAGCTGGAGTCTCCGAGCCGGAATTTCCTGTTCAGTCCGGTGGCCGAAAACCAACCCCACGGCTCTCCAGTTTCCGAGCCGTCCTCTCAGTCGCTTGTCCACACTCCCTCTGCAGGTAGGAGAGGCTTCGACACGGGTACCAAAAACCCTCGCCCCGTGTTAAGGGGCAGCATAATAACCACAGCACGGGATGAGTTGCTCCCTTCTTCGACCCTGAACCGGCTTCCAAATTTAAGACCCAGGGAAAGAATTTCCTCCCCCCCCCCCCCCCCAGAAAAAAATAGCGGGCGATGTTAAATTTTCACAGAATGGGCTCGAGGCTAAGGCCACGAGCAATTTCAGGGCCTTATTCACCGTAGATTCTCGTGGCTGTTTGGGTGATCGTCGCTGTGCACGAACCGGTAAAGTCACTCGACTCCACATCAACTCCCGCGAAGCGCTTTGAGACGTCCTCCTGACCTGAAAGGCGCTGTGTCAAATACCAGGATTATTATTATTATTATTATTATTTCTCTCAGTCTGGGTCGGGTGCCCTTTAGCTACTGCGACGGGTTTCTGTGCACGACGCCAGATTCTCGGTCGAGCCCAGAGCAAAGTCATGCCGCGAACTCCTGATAACTCAACCCCCGTCTCAACTTGTCGCCAGCACTTAAGTCAGTAAACCGGCTGCGTGTTGATTTTATGTGTATTTATGCGCTCGCTGCTCCTGATAACTTGTCACTGAGCCTTTTCCCCCGAGAATCGAATGCAAGGATTGTTATTATTAATATTATTATTAATCATATTGTTGTTATTATTACCTGACTGTGATTTGGATTCCGCAGGTGGGTCAGTCGTGCACCGCCCGCCCGGGCCCGCAGAACCCGCGCCCCTCGAAGCCGGAGACGTGCCGGGAGGAGTAACGCAGCCCGGCTTCATCCCGGCCCCCGCCGGTGGCCGGAGACCGAACGGAGCTGACGTGCTCACAGCGACGCCTCCTCAGACCGTCAGCCCGGTGTGGACTCCGCAGCCCGCGGCAGCCTGGAGCACTCCCACTCCCAACCCCACTCCCAACCCCACTCCCAACCCCACTCCCAACCCCACTTCCAACCCCACTCCCACTCCCCCCAGCTCGCTCAGCCCCAGCTCGGCCCTGACTCCAGCCGCCAGCCTACAGACAGGCCCACACCCAGCCTTGCTCACCAAGGACATGGACCCCGCGAGCCCCGAGGCCCCCCTCTACCTGCAGCCGCAGCCCAGCGCCTGGCTGCAGAACGCGCAGCCCCTCCTGTCGCTGAACGACGTGCTGTCCCTGGCCATGAGCATGAGCAAACTCGCTCACACCTTCCTCCCCGGGACCCCCTCAGGCCTCCCCCAGTCTCCGCACCTCTCCCCCACCCCGGTCCTTCCTCAGCCGCCGCCGGTGCCCGGTTTCCCCGGCCCCCCCCAACCCCCCCACCACCACCACCAGGAGGCCGCGGCTGGGGGCAGCATCCCGGAGACGGGCACGGGGGAGGCGGCGGTGGGGCGGGGGATGTGGCGAGTCTGGATGGGCAGCTGGGAATGATCTTCCACGAGGGGAACAAGTCTCCGGAAATCTGGCAGCTGCAGGACCCGATGGCCTGGGAGCTCGCCCACGCCCACGGCTTCCCCTCGCCGTCGGCCAAAGGGACGGGCTCGGATCCACGCCCGTTAGTCGCGCACAGCGTCGGAGGTTTCACGGGCAGGACTCCCTCGTATCTTCAGTCGTACCCTCCAACACTCCACTTCCTCGATCATCAGCAGTACGTCTACGTCAGAAAGTGCTACAGCCCAGGTGTCCCCACCAGCCCAGCAGCCCCAGAGACTCCGTGCCAACCGGTCGCACCGCTTCCGAAACCCTCCGGCACAGACGGGAAGGACAGCCAGGTTTCCGTACGTAGCCAGGTTCCCGATCAATTAGCCCCCACCTCCCCACCGGTTGTGGTGTTTTCTTTTCTTAACGGGATTCCTTATCGGCAACAGCAACAACAAATTACCCGTGTGTCGCGCCTTTCACGTCGGGAGGACGTGCCGAGGCTCTTCAAAAGGAAGAACGATCGCTGTGTCGTTCCAGTCCTCAAGAGATCTCTCCCAACCGCCCACCCAAATAAAATCCCCCCCCCCTCACCCCATCTGTAAATTTTCCTAGAGAAACGCCTCTGTTTACCCAGCAGTGAGTAGGAAGGCCAGTGGTTTGTCGATTGGCCGATGGCTTTTCCAAGGGGTAACAATCCCTTAATTATTACCAATTTGCTGCGAGTGGTAGTGGTGGCGGCGGTGGTGGTGGCGGTGGTGGTGGAGACAGCGAGGTGTTGGCTGGGGTTTTCGGGTTCGGGTTACAACGCTGACGTAACTCTCTTGTCAACAGTTGTTAGATCTCAGCCCCAAAGGCCACGTCACTGAAACCCTGACGTCCAAAGCCGAGCCGTGTCTCCTGTCTCCCATCACCGAGGGTAAGCGGTCGCCGGAGATGCTTTGCCAACTGACTTCGCGCTCCTTACTATGTGCTTACAGCGGAGTTAATGGTCACTGCGCTCGCCTTGCAAGGCGAGAGGACCCGGGTTCGATTCCCGGGCAGGGTCAGGGTGAAATGTTAGGCAAGATTCCTTATCCCCCCACCACCCCCCCCCACCACACACGCCTCTGTTTACTCAGCAGCGAGTAGGAACCCGGTTGTTAGTCGATTGTCGGATCGCTTTTCCGGGGGTAATACTCCCTGGAAAATAAAAACAAATTGGTCACTCGATCCACGACTGTTTGGGGTGGTGGGGAGTGGGGGGGGGGGGGGGAGAGACGTCGCTGGGCCCAACTGGCTGCCGCGTTTCGCCCACAAAACACAAAAGTCACTGCACTTTACAGTAAATCCTGTGAAGCGCTTTGAGACGTCTCGACGACGTGATCAGGCGCCGGGTCGAACGCGAGGATTGTTATTATTATTATTATTAATAAGAATAATTAATCAGTATTTTTTTCGCTGGGGGTGTTGGGGGGGGGGTGCAGAGTTCAAAACTTTCCAGCTGCCGCCCTCCCCCCAGCCCGTGATGGTCGGACGCTTTGAGGTGTTGAAGGCTGCGGACCCTGTGTCTGGCGTTTCGGGGACCCCGGGAGAGACCGGGGCCCGACCGGCCCCAACTGTCACGAGCGACTCCCACAACCAGGGGGCCGGGGGGACTGTCTCTGGGGGTCCGGCGGTGGAGGACAAAGCCGCCTGCTATAGGCCGTCGGACTCTGGCGGGGAGGGCTGCCCCCCCTCGGCCCCCCAGCAGGCCTGGCCCCAGGGCCCCCGGCCCTCCATCTACGTCAGCAGCGACGACTCGGAGAGCGACAACGATGAGATCTTTGAGGAGCTGCAGAGCCTGAGAGAGAAGTAAGTCACAGAGCTGTGCGTGTGTGCGCGTGTGCGCGCACGTGCGTTTTTGCGCGTGTGCGCGTGTGTGCGCACGTGCGTTTTTGCGTGTGTGCGCGCGTGTGAGCAGCCTGCGCCATCGGCCTCCGTGGGCCACGGCAAAAATATTCGTCAGGCTCGAAGGGACGCTGCCCTGCGTGAGGGGGTAGGGGGGTGGTGGGGCCGCTGTCGTTGTTATGACGCTGGGTGGTGGTGCCATAGAAGCATAAGTTCTTCTCTATCCCTCGCTATCCTTCTCTATCCCCCCCCCTCCCCGCCACCGGCAGGCACATGGCGGAGGTGCAGAAGCTGCAGGCCGTGCAGAAGAAGGAGATCGAGGAGCTGTACGAGAAGATGGGGAAGGTGCCCCCGGTGGGCATCGTCTCGCCAGCCGCCATGCTGTCCGGGAGGCAGAGACGTCTCTCCAAGGGCAACTTCAACCAATCTCGACGCAACAGTTTACAGCGACTCGAACCTTTACAAACAACGGGTACTCCTCCTTTATTGATCCGCCCTCTTCCCCCCCCACCACCCCCACCCCACAACACCCCCATTACTTCCTCCTCCCTCTCCCCATTTACCTCCGGCCCCTTCCATCATCCTCCTTCCTCCCCACCCCCACACCACCCCACCCCCAACTTTCTGTCCTTCTTCCCCACCCCACCCCTCCTCTTGCCCAGTTTGCCTAAACGCACACAGTCGATGGTAAACAGCGCGAAGTGCTTTGAGACATCATCTTGATATGAAGTGAGGTATCATGCGGATGATGATTATTAGTACTGTTAATTATTACCGTTATTACTATTATTACCATTATTCCTATTATTATTACCATTATTTCTAATATTATTACCATTATTACTATTATTGCCATTATTGCTGTTATTGCTATTATTTTTACTATTGTCGTTATTCCTATTATTACCATTGTTGTTGTTATTCCTATTATTACCATTACTATTGCTGTTGTTGTTACTGTCCCAGTGCCGGCTGTCACTAAGGGCTCCCCCCCCCCCCTCTCCTGTGTTGAAATACCCGCAGGGTTTCGAAGGAACTCGCTGAGCGGCACCAATGGACCCTTAGACCCCCGTCAGACACAGCTGACTGTGGCCAACTTCCTTTGTTGAAGGGGAGGGGAGAGAGAGAGAGGAGGAGGGAGGAGAGCGGAGAGGAGGAAGAGGAGGAGGGAGGAGGAGGAAAGTGGACGGGAACCGGCTGATCTCCGGAGACCCGCACGGCAAAATCGGCGCGATCCCGGACCGGGCAGGAGAGGGCAGGGAGGGCAGCGAGCGCCCCAGAGCCGGCCTTCAACCGCACCGGAGAGGAACGGCGGGACGGGCGACGACGCGAGGAGCGAGGGGCCGACCGACGCCCGGCTGGGAGTGCGGGGAAGACACGGCTGTTTCCGTGGCACACGCGCGTAGATTGCGGTACACGTGTACAGGCAGCGCTCCGGCTGGCGTGAGGGGCGCTCTGCAAATGCAAGCTGTTGTCAATGTCGTTCTTGCGTGTCGGGAGTACGCGTGTGTGTGTGTGTGTGTGTGTGTGTACACGTGAGTATTGGGGAGACTGCAGCGTGTACCGTACGCACACGTGTGTACACTGGCTTTTCCACTCTGCCGTTGGTGGAGGGAAAAAATCCCTTACGGAAGGATGAACGGAAGGTCCCTTTCCCGCTGGGAGATCGCCAACAGCAACTTGCCTGGTCCGCGTTCAGAAGGAATCCTTCGAGGAGAAATCACGGTACGATCCAAAGGTTATAAGGCAGTCGGGGCGAGCGAGCGAGCGAGGGAGGGAGGGACGGAGGGGGGGAACGAGAGAAGGAGGGAAGGAGGCAGGGATGCGGGGAGAGATGAAGAATTTATTATGGAGTGTAACAAGGTGTGTTCAAAACCTTATTTGATTTGAAGGCGCCGTGTCTCGGGCAATCAATTCGCCCACGAACTATGCACACGGTCGATCCACTTCACAGTACATTTCAGACCTCTCGACGACGTGATCAGGCGTCGCGTCAAACCCAAGGATTATTGTTGTCGTTAATACGATAAAAGCCTCACCGAAAGCCTTATAACTCTGCCCACGAGCTGCCGATTCGTTAAAGGAGGTTCACGCAGATGTGAACGCCGTGCAATAGCGCTGTAACCACGTGTCGCTGTCCATCTCCTGTTCGCCGGAACCCGTCAAGAGGATCGGACGTCGAATCCGTACTTAACGGGACATGTTTTTCGAACCAAACCTTCGTCTCTCCCGTTCTCCGCTTCGGAGCGGGCAACGCCATTTAGAATCGATGGAAATATTAATTTACGCTCGGACCTACCCGCAACCCGGAAAGCCTGAATCGAACGACGCCGGCGGTCAATGAAGGCGCGAGCGCGTGTGGGTACATGTAGACGTACATGTGGGTACATGCGGAGATGTTGGGAGTACGTGCGTGTAGTGGGGTACGTGTGCAATGGTGTGTGTGTGTGTGCGCGTACGCATGGGTATTGGGAAGACTAGTGTGTACACACGTGCACACACCCTCTTGAAGGTGACTTAATAGGACGGTGCGATGACAGCACGACTTATTGTGTACCAGGTTTACCCACCGAACGTCAACGTCAACAACAGATATTTAAGTGTAATTAGTATTAAAATCCGCCTTTGAGATTGTTTTGGGGGGGGATTCACGAGCTGATGTTCTCCCGTGGTGACTTGGGGCCTTTTGTGGGGGGGGGGGGGGTGGTTGGTGAATAAGAGAATAACTGAGTGCAAACAATGTTCAACCAGAGGCGTATGAGCAAGTTTCCTTACTCCGCACACACGCGCGCCTCGGTTTACCTAAGCAGTATAAGTAGAACCCGGTTGTCAGTCGATTGGCGGATCGCTTCTCAGGGGGTAACCATCCCTTTGAATAAATAAACGAACAAATAAATAATAATAATAATGATTTGGTCACTCAATCCACGACGGTTTGCGGGACGCCGCTGCAAAATACGGTCGATTCACTCCGCAGTATATCCCGCCGAGCGCTTCGAGACGTCCGGAAGCCGCGACGAGGCGCCGTATCAAACGCCGGCGTTATTATGACTGCACGAGGTCGAAACAGAGGAGTGTTGTGTCCGCGGAGTCAAGTGGGGACGTAATAATTGCGCTGACACAGATCACGAATGCAGTCCACCTGAGCAAAGAGGTTCAGGAGGGGTCCACGATGGGTCACGATGTTCATCGAACGCGGGTGAATGTGCGACAGTCTGTTGAACTTATTTAGGGTCTAAAATGCGGGCTGGGCTATTAGCCCGTGGGCTAACAGTCCGAATGCACACAGGAGCCACCAATTGCGGGTGACTTTTAACCCCTTTCATTGGACATCTGAAGAGTTTTTTTTTAACCCAACTCGCATTCCGGGCCTCATTTTTGCATAAAAAACATTTCTCCGCACCTCTCACGGCAGCAAATAGGAAACCCGGTTTAGTCGATCGGTGGATCGCTTTCCAGGGGGTAATAATCCCTCCCCCCCAAAAAAAAGGGAACGGTTCGGGCGCTCAATCCACGACTGTTTGCGTGGGGGGGACGCCGGCGCCGCGCGCAATCGGCTGCCGCGTTTCGCCCGTGAAACACACGGTCGATGCGCTTTACAGCGTACCCCGTGAAGCGCTTTGAGGCGTCTCAACGACGCGATGAGGCGCTGTATCTTAACGCGAGGATTATTATTGTCATAAATTACTTTGCGACCGGATTCGTGCCTTATCCTTGCGTTCGTCTTAAAATACTTTGGCGAGGAGGGTTCCCCCACCTCCCGACCCCGACCCCCCCACCCCACCCCACCCTCACAAACCCCTCCCCACGAGCTGAATCCTCTCTCATACGTCTAAACTCGTCTCAAAAAAAAAGCTTAAAACTTTTGTGGGGGTAAATTTGAAGATCGAACGCGATTTTTTTTTTTTTTTTGCAGAATTTTATTTTTAAATTATTAGCTCGGAAAGACATTTGGTAAATCGTCCCCCCACCCCCAAAAAAAAAAAAACTACTACACTTTGCCTTGAATTCGCAAACCGAAATATAAAAGGGACTGTTTTTGCTGTTTTCCGAATCTCGCGAAGGGGCGAAGGTGCGAAAGGATATTTGGTTTTCTTTGGTTCTTTGATATTTGGTTTTCTTTTGCGCACTTCCTTCGCTGTGAGAAACGACTTCGGTGAAACGCCTGAAATAAAAGATTGCTTTTTTTTTTGCATGAAAAAAAACTCCCGCCTCGAAAATGTTTCACCTCTTTTGATTTCCTGCCCTTTCTCTCCCGAAAGCTGCTTTTTTTCCCAAAAGGGCCTTTATTCGCCCACAAACACATACGGTCGGGTCCCCTTTACAGTGAGTCCCGCGAAGCCCTTTGAGACGTCTCGAAGACGGGTTAAGGCGCGGCATTCAATGGAAGGGTTATTATTATTATTATTATTATTATACACTCTCACACACACGCTCACACTCTCTCTCACACGCTCACACTCTCACACACACTCTATTTCTCACACGCAGCCTGTCACGTACACACACACACACGCACACATCTCTCACGCTCTCGTCCTCTCTTTCTCACCCACTCGCTCTCATTGTGGAGTCTTGTAGCTCAGTGGTTAGAGCACTCGCTTTGCAAGTGAGAGACCTGAGTTCAATTCCAGGCAGAGGGTGAAACCTCGGGCAAGTTTCCTTACTCCACACAGAGCCTAATAATAATCCTCCAAAACCAAAAACAATAATAAATTGGTCATTTTCAATCTCCGACTGTTTGTGGGACATTGCTGTGCGCAATTGGCTGCCGCGTTCGCCCACAAATATACAGTCAATTCACTTCACAGTGTGTTCTGTGAAGCGCTTTGGGACGTCCTCCCGACGTGAAAAGCGCTATATCAAATGCAAGGATTATTATTATTATTATTTGTTAGGAGATAATATCTGGGGATACTGGCGGACTGGACGGACCTTGGTCCTCTCCTGCCAGCAAATTCTTACGTTCCTACGCGTAAGCACGTCAAACAAGATAGGTTTTTTTTAACGAAGAACCCCTTTCGTCCCATCCCATCTCATCCCTCCCAACGCTCCTCCCCTTCCCTCCGGTATCAGAGACCCGCGCGCGCGCGCGCACCCGTTACACACGCACGCAAACGCGCCCCATAAATACGCACACCACGAAGCCCGAAAAATACATAACTTTCGGTTTTTATGTCAGATGTTCAGCATCGGAATCATCGCAAAATCCGGTTAACAGCGGCAAAGACAGCGAATACTTTCCCCAAATCCGGCGTCTTCCTCCGAGAATGGAATGCTTTCGACCGCACGCGCTATGGTCAGGCAGGTTCTCCCCCTCCCCACCCCCCACCCTCACCCCCCACCCTCACCCCCCCGCCCTGGTTTGGTTGCTGTTTAACCGCTGGGGCTGGCTCTCGCTCGCGCCACCTTCGCTTCCTCCTCCAGTTTGTCCAGAAACCGTTCCTGCGACACGGCGTAGAACGTGTATCCGTCTGCGAGGATCGTTAAGGAGGTCTCAGTCGGGTGGTTTCTCTCTCTCTCTCTCTCTCTCTCTCTCTGGCTGGTGTCGGGCTTACGGGAACCGGGGCGCAAACCCTTAACTGTCCTGGGGGGGGGGGGGGCTGTGTGTGCGTGTGTGTAGGGGGAACGTATGTGTACTGTGGTGGTGGGGGTGTGTTGGGGAGTCTGTGTATGCGCGGGGGGGTGGGGGGGGGCTGTGTGTGTGTGTGTGCAGGGGAGAGGGCTGTGTGTGTGTATGTAGGGGGGAACGTATGTGTGTGTGTGTAGGGGGGGGGCGTGTTGGGGAATCTGTGTATTCGTGGGGGGGGTTGTTTGGTGTGTGTGTGTGGGGGGGGGGTGTGTGTGTGAGGGGGGGGGGTGTGTGTGTGTGTGTGGGTGTGTGTGAGGGTGTGTGTGTGTGTGTGTTGGGGGGGGTGAGGGGGGTTTGGGGGCTGTGATCCCCAGTGTCACACTCAGGAAATCGCAAGTCATGGTTCCCAAACGCAGACCCGGATCAGGACACATCCCCCACACCCCTACACACACACCCCCCCCACAACACACACACCACGCACACACACCCCACACCTCCCCCACACCCCCCCCACCACCCCCACACCCCCCCACACACACACACACCCCACACATATACACAATCCCCCACCCCCACAAACCCCCACACACACGCGCGCGCAGTCCCTGGCTGGCTATGTGAGGGTGTGTGTGGGTGTGTGTGAGGGTCTGTGTGTGGGTGTATGTGAGGGTGTGTGTGGATGTGTGTGAGGGTGTGTGTGAGGGTGTGTGTGTGTGAGGGGGTGTGTGAGGGTGTGTGTGTGGGTGTGTGTGAGGGTGTGTGTGTGAGGGTGTGTGTGGGTGTGTGTGAGGGGGTGTGTGAGGGGGTGTGTGTGAGGGTGTGTGTGTGTGTGTGTGGGTGTGTGTGTGTGTGTGGGTGTGTGTGAGTGTGGTCTGTGTGTGTGGGTGGGGTGTGTGTGTGTGAGGGTGTGTGTGAGGGGGTGTGGGGGGGTGTGTGAGGGTGTGTGTGAGGGTGTGTGAGGGGTGTGTGAGGGTGTGTGTGGGGGTGTGTGAGGGTGTGTGTGTGTGTGTGAGGGGTGTGTGAGGGTGAGGGTGTGTTGTGTGTGTGTGAGTGTGAGGGTGTGTGTGAGGGGGAGTGTGAGGGTGTGTGTGAGGTGTGTGTGAGGGTGTGTGTGAGGGGGTGTGTGTGAGGGGTGTGGGTGTGTGTGTGGGTGTGTGTGAGGCTGTGTGTGAGGGTGTGTGGAGGGGTGTGGTGTGAGGGTGTGTGTGGTGTGTGTGTGGGTGTGTGTGAGGGGGTGTGTGAGGGGGTGTGTGTGTGAGGGTGTGTGGTGTGTGTGTGTGTGTGGGTGTGTGTGAGGGGGTGTGTGTGAGGGGTGTGTGAGGGTGTGTGTGTGGTGTGTGTGTGGGTGTGTGTGAGGGGTGTGTGTGAGGGTGTGTGTGAGGGTGTGTTGAGGGGTGTGTGTGAGGGGTGTGTGAGGGGTGTGTGTGTGTGTGTGTGTGAGGGGTGTGTGAGGTGTGTGTGAGTGTGTGTGTGAGGTGTGTGTGAGGGTGTGTGAGGGTGTGTGTGTGTGTGTGTGTGTTGAGGGGGTGTGTGTGTGAGGGGGTGTGTGGGTGTGTGTGTGTGTGGTGTGTGTGAGGGGGTGTGTGAGGGGTGTGTGTGAGGGTGTGTGTGAGGGTGTGTGTGAGGGGGTGTGTGAGGGTGTGTGTGAGGGGGTGTGTGAGGGGGTGTGTGTGAGGGTGTGTGTGAGGTGTGTGTGAGGGGGTGTGTGAGGGTGTGTGTGAGGGGGTGTGTGTGGGTGTGTGTGTGTGAGGGTGTGTGTGGGGTGTGTGTGAGGGGTGTGTGAGGGGGTGTGTGAGGGGGTGTGTGTGTGTGTGTGTGTGAGGGTGTGGTGTGGAGGGTGTGTGTGAGGGGTGTGTGTGGGTGTGTGTGAGGGTGTGTGTGAGGGGGTGTGTGAGGGTGTGTGTGAGGGGGTGTGTGAGGGGGTGTGTGTGGGAGAGGATACAGATGCCGAGGACGATGGCCCCGATGGCGATGCCGGTGATCAGGTTCCTGGTGCGGCGCTGCGGGAGGTTCCGGGTCCACAGCGCTGTCTCGGCGCTGCGCACAGACCGGAGCTGTTCGGGGCTCAGGGTCTGGGGGTCGAGGCGCCGCGCAACGTCCGGTCGGGGTCCGGGTCCCTCGGCCATAGCTCAGGACAACACCACCACCACCAGAAGGCACAGCTCTGACCTTGTGGGGTGTGG